>NC_041003.1:15259373-15565971 GCF_004193775.1 Glycine soja | reverse complement strand
AATTCGAGCAGAGGGCGCGTTTGGCAAAACGTAAAAGCATGGAGACGGAACCCTTTGTCGCCACGTGCCTTGGCGTCGGGGGAACTCATTTGTCTCCTTCCTTGTACTAGCTTCTCTTTCCACCACCCAAGACTTGATCAAAGTATCCTCATGTTGTGCTTGTGTTGTGTTGCTACTCTCCTTCTTCCTCTTTTCTTCAATGAACTTCGTATCGATCTTTAAGAGAGTATGCACAGTTGTTAGTGACATATAATATTCGTCAAAGGAGTTATTAGTGGCATATAATATTATATGTCTCTATTAAACAATTTTTTCGTCTGTTAAAGTTAAAAAAATACTTCTGTTCCAAAGGCATATAATCATTTATGCCATAGGACATAATCGATTTTATGTCATTTTGTGACACGTAGATGGCTAAAATTTTGTATACAATTAAATAATAAAAACTAAAAAACATATATATACTTAAGGGTAAAATAGTATTTTCATTTATGTACCATTTTTTTCTTTTCTTACATACAAAACAACATTAATTTGAATATTTTTCCTTTTCCTCCACTTTATCTTAGTTCAACCAAACAACCTTAATTTTTATTATATTTGTACTATATTTACCTTTTATTTATTTATTTATTTTTCTTTTATCTCCTATTTCTTTTCATATTTTTTTTCCTCACAACTAAACAAAGGCTTACAGTTTTTTTCACTGGATAGTTCTTTTGCTCACAATTAATTATGTGTTTTTTTCACAGTTACCCAATGAATGTCTCTTCAAAAGTAATAAAAAATATATGTGAATAACCAATGTTTAACTAATCACAGTCTAAGTACAATGGACAGATGAAATGATATGTGCAAAAACTCATAATGGATAAAGCATACTTAGAATAAAGAAGAATAATGAGTTTAAATAACACACATAATTAATTGTACCCTAAAAAATCATAATGAAATCATGAAAAAATAGAAGCAAGTATTTATTGTCTCACTTTTACTTTGAAAAATCAATTGATTTTTTCTCACCATAATTCTATTCAAGACACACTTGAAGCTATTTAATCATGAGGTGGAGTATGATTTTACAGGCATAAGGTGTTAACAAGGTGCAAAAGTGGTTACTAATATGTGGCCTCAACCTAGTGAGAAAGGTGGTAAATCCTTGGAAATATGTTGTTTTGGCCATAGATTTATGGCTAAAGTTGACTCTATCCCTTCTCAAGCTGCTTGATGTAATGGCGATCAATCTAAATATATAATGGTGTTGATAATGCATTACAGGATATAAATATATAAGCCACTTGCATATATGATTAAACTATATGAAACATCTTAAATTAAGGTCAAGTGCCTCAAAGGCCTTTAGAGCATCTCAATTACGAATTACGATCACAGTACATAAATGATGCCAATAGTCGTAATATAAGATTTTGAGCATTCACTTCCTTAATTAAATTTAGACTTCTTTAGGATCATTTTGAAACAATATTCAATAATTTTTTGGACAAAATAATGTATCTAAATAACGAATTGTGCATTTTTCTAGTGTGTGAATGAAAATTGGCAAAATTAGTTTTGAAGTGAAGTATTTTATTTTTATTTTTTTATCTTAAAAACAAGTTAATAGTAAAAAAACTAATTTATTTTTTCCAATACAAAATTACCTAATTTTACTTTAATTTAAAATCAAATTTAAACCTAACATTAATTCTTTCATGTGCGACTAAATAGATATCTAAAAGTATAATGTCAGTAACATTTTCTTTCTGATTAATTCAAATTTATCTGTCACCGATGGTGTGAAAAAAATGAATGAAAGAAAAAAACTCTTGACCACAAGTAAGGAAAGATAAACAAAAGAATCAAAATGAATGAAACAAACTCTAGATAACTTAAAACTAGAACTAGATTTTTTCCCACTAAAAATGAGTTTAAATAATTTAAAATTTAAAACTAATTTAATTCTCTTTTACCCATATATGGTTATTTCAATTTTAAATTTGAAAAAAAAATCTTACTACCACCTTAAGTTGGCCTTAATTTCTATTTGATATTTTGACGTATCAATTATTTTGAATATGGATTTAAAGTCATTACCATTAGAATAAAGTTGCATTATATTTTGGATAAATATATGGATTTGGAAACGATGTTTAACTAACCTATGCAATTCTAAAAATAAAAATTATGAAATATACCAATTAAGTGTAAATCCAAACCAGTAAACTGAAATTTTGGCATGGGTGACATTTGGTATAGTGTGAATGAACAAAAAAAAAAAAAAATGGTGCTGTTTTTACTGTTTATAGCAATAGTAGCATTATCAAAGAGTTCCCCTTCTAGAACTAGTAACGTACGCACCGCTTACATTTACGAAAATAAAATATAATTTCAGATACGAGAAAATGTTGATAACTTATTTTCTCTAATTTGGAAGATTCAAAAACTTTAACCCCAACCCATATCGTAAACAAGGCCAAAACGGGGTTGTCAATAGCCATCAAGAACAAGAAAGGTTCTGTATACAAGCTTGTACGTCACAAGTCATTTCTCCCTGCCTCTCAATACACACAAGCATACAAACAAAAACAAGGGAAAAAAAGATAATATTAAAAGAAGGGTAAACTAACCTTTTAAATAGGATAGTGATAGAAAAACTAAAAAAAAAATATTTCTAATATAAATTATAGAAAAACGTAAAAAAATTATAAATAATATAATTTTCAGCTTTTAATAAAATTATTTTTATTTTCAAATTCTGACTAGTATTTTTAAGATACTAATTAACATTTGTAAAAAAAAAAATAAAAAAATAGCGACCGAAATGAAATACCACATCCCAACTAAAAAACAGCCCCCTAATTTAATTTCCGGATTTCTCTATATTTATTATTTAAACGGTGGGACCCTTTATATATAGTTTAATTCGGCCGCCAGCTTTGTCGTCTCTTTCGTCTCTCCGTCCATCCCCGTCGTTCTTTTGCGTTTGACTCTCTGTTGTGTTTCTCTCTCCACCACTCCTTCTTATCACTCTCTTCCTCATAATATTGTGATCTCTCTCAGTTAGTTCCCTTTGTGAAAGCACATACATATAAAGTCTTCTCCTTTGTTTGGCCGACAAATCTATCCAAAGGGAGAGATACCCCATTACCCACCCTATTCTCTCAAGATAAGAGCTTTTTTCCCCCCTTTCTGTCTCTATTTTCCATGTATTATGAGGCGGCATAAAGGGTCGTTTATCGTGACTGTGAAGATCACTTTTTGAGCGTGTTGCTGTGGATTCGGGTTTTCCTATTTGCTATCGAGAATAAGAGAGGAAGAACAAACATGACTGGAAGTAATGAAGTCAACCTCAGTGAATCTAAGGTAAAAATTACTAAAATCCATCTGGGTTTTGTTTTTCACTTTCTATTTTATCTGAAACCTGGTTGTATATATATGTTTCTGTGTCTTCCTTGGTTTGTTTCTTCTGTGTGTGTTATGTGGGGTCTTGTTGATGAAGGGTTGCGGGGGATGAAGGGGGGGGGGGGGGGGGTAATGTTTTAATCTTTTGGCTTCAATTGCAAGGCTAAGGACGGAAAACATATCTGAGTTTCTGAGAGAGCTCTCTCTCTCTCTATATTTTTATTACCTTTCGGGGTGTAGTTAATAATGGTGGCACTTATAGGATGATGCTCTTTTTTGGGGTTTGTTTAGTTTTTCTTGTAATTTGTATTTCTTCCCGGTTTCTTTTTCTGGTAAGTTGGAAAATTCCAGTTAGATTTGGTGGTGCAAGATGCAAATTCCTCTCTTCTCATGAAGATTTTGTAAGGCGGCGTGCCCTTTTGTAATCCTTGGTTTTGCTCTTATTTGTCAACTTTTCCTTTGATAAAATTTGTTGCTTTTAATAAATCTGCTAATAGTGCCATCTGTGATACTCTCAGCTTAGTGCCCTGGTTTTCTGATTAGAGGAGTCAATATGCAGTTTTTCTTATAGTACACCAGTGTTAAATGGAGTGCTTTGTGGATTGTTCATATGGATAAGGTTCTAACTTGTAATTATATCTTAAATCTTTTGTAGAGTGTTGTTCCACTCAACACTTGGGTGCTTATCTCCAATTTCAAGCTGGCTTACAATCTACTAAGGCGTGCCGACGGAACGTTCAATCGAGAGTTGGCGGAATTCCTGGACCGTAAGGTCCCTGCTAATGCAATTCCTGTTGATGGTGTATTTTCTTTTGATCATGTTGAACGAAGCACCGGGCTCTTCAATCGGGTGTATCAACTAGCTCCTGAAAACATGGGGCGGTTTATAGAGCTGGAGAAGCCCTTGAGCACCACAGAGATAGTTCCTGTTATAATTTTCTTCCATGGTGGAAGCTTCTCTCATTCATCTGCTAACAGTGCTATCTATGACACCTTCTGCCGCCGCCTTGTGAACAATTGCAAGGCTGTGGTGGTTTCTGTGAATTACAGGCGATCACCTGAATATCGATATCCTTGTGCCTATGATGATGGCTGGGCTGCACTTAACTGGGTTAAATCAAGGACATGGCTTCAGAGTGGAAAGGATTCCAAGGTTCATGTGTACTTGGCTGGTGATAGTTCAGGCGGTAACATTGCTCATCACGTGGCTGTGAGGGCTGCTGAGGAAGATATTGAGGTGCTAGGTAATATTCTTCTTCACCCACTGTTTGGTGGGGAGAAGCGAACCGAATCGGAGACGAAACTGGATGGGAAGTACTTTGTGAGGCTGCAGGACCGTGACTGGTATTGGAGAGCTTTTCTCCCTGAAGGGACCGATCGAGACCATCCGGCTTGTAACCCATTTGGCCCCAAGGGTAAAAATCTTGAAGGGCTCAAGTTTCCCAAAAGTCTTGTTTGTGTGGCTGGTTTGGATCTTCTCCAAGATTGGCAAGTGGAATATGTGGAAGGTCTCAAGAATTGTGGCCAAGATGTCAACCTTCTATACCTAAAGGAGGCAACTATTGGTTTCTACTTCTTGCCTAATAATGATCATTTCTATACCCTCATGGAGGAGATAAAGAACTTCGTCAACCCTAACTGTTAATATACTACTTAACCTTACTTAAAGGATCCCATACATAACTAAAAGCCTGACATTTCACCTGGGTAATCTTTTTCTTCTATTTTTGTATCTTTTTTTTTTCTTTCCCAACTTTATAGTGGTGGTGTGTAGTTATATAAATTGTGTAGTGCTACTTACTGTCATAACATCTATGGTGGTGAATCTGAGCTTTCTGTAATCGGTGGCTACTGCTTCCTGTGCTGTGCTCAAATTTTTGAAGGGTAGCACCAGTTTCAGCAGTTTGAAGTGCCAGAGTTCAGTTCATTAGTGGGGTTTGGCTGAAGCACCGTAAATGAAGCTTACTCTATTTAACTTTTTCAACCTCAGTAGCTGCAGAAGGGGAGTTACAAGATATGGCTTTGGTTCAGTGAATGCATTTATGTTGTATAACATATTATTGAATGGGAACTGGAGCAAATGCCAACCTGTTATGAACTTTTATGTTCTATAAATGGCTTGTTTGTTTACTTTTCAGTTAGAATTTTCATCAGGAAGAAGCCAAGGTTGTAATATATTTCACTTGTTTAATTCAAATTAAGCAGTTTCATCTTCTAGACATGAATGCCACAAATGGTTTTGCTTTTATTGTGGTATTTGAAGGAATGTTCATGTCTGCAAGTGTGCTTAAAAACTTAGGTTGCGCAGTTATTTTTGTCTTTTCTGATGCAAGGACTATTTTTATGACAAAAGAATAAGGATATGGAAGGACTATGGTAATGTCTGAACATGGCACAATTTATCCATGCTGTTTAGACCTTCTTGTCGTCCGAATCATCACCACCAATGGTGAAGAGTGGAAGATAAAAGTAGTAATATGCACTAGTGGTTAAAAAGATGAAGCGTTTGAATTATCATGTGGTTTTTATACCAAACTCTTTGCATCTCAGTTAGGGGTTGAACATAAGATTCGCCTCGAAAAGTTGATACCAAAGTCCAAGATGGAAAATGAGAAGAGTTTGGCGTCATGCGTGTGCCTAATCATAAGGATAATGAAAAATGTAATGGAAACGAGGTGGGTGGGAGAGGAGGACCATCCTCGGTCCTTGATTGCCTTAAGCAAATCTCATCCACCAAAAAGACACAAAAAACTTTCACAAAAACTGTGGAACAATCATAGGGAATATTAATGATATTGCTATGTACGTTGAGACCAATAAGAGAGGTGGTATGCATGAGAAATTTTTACAGTCCAGTGCTTCCTAATTCCTACTCCACCTCTGAATTGATTCAATCATACTAAGAAAAGGAAGGTTACGGGGGCAACCATGCATGATCAAGTTGACATCCACAATTGGAGTCACACTGTCTCAAACCAAATATAGTTGAAGTTCCTTGACCAAGCAATCTGCATATATAACTGAAAGCAGTGCCCATATTCAGCCACAAGAGTGCACAAAACCCGGAGTAACAAATCAAGTATTTAGCTACATCATTATGGTCTATAGAAATAAGGATGGAAGGACCTTTACTTAAGGCAGGAAGATTGATGTGGTAAAAGATAAAACTCGAGTTCAAGTTTGATGGCAATTGTTTTTATGCAGTTGAAGGAATTTAAAATTTAAAATTTGTTACAATTCTTGAACAATTTATTATCTTTCGTTTATTGATATCAGACTCAATGTAAAAGAGGCAACACTTAATTAAGAAAAGATACTTATAATTATTAACTGCGAGACAAGTTTTACATTTCAAGATCCAAGAGTATGTAAGTTTTCAGTTTCAATTCGATTTTGCCATCTTTTATTACAAAGCCTTAATTAAAAACACCTAGAATATAAAGGAAGATAGTTCTTCGTAGATTGATAATCTAAAAATTAAAAATAGAAGGTCATGATTAGGAACCTACATCTGAAACTTCTATGAATTGGGACTTAAATGCTAATCATGCACCAATCAAGTGTTCACGGATTGTTTCATTCTGAAATTATGTGTTTCAACTAGACCTATAGACATCTCTAGTGTATCTAAGGATTTTCATTTGGCAACCGGTGGGATTGGAATCTGCTGAGCTGACATGCAACTAGTATTAGTTGTGTCTCAATACAAGTTCTAACACTTTCATGTGATTCATAATGTCACTGCCAATTGGTCAGACACCTTAATACCAATTTGAGAAGGCAGGTGCAGGGTTATTTTACGTTTGATCAGCGTGCAACAAGGACTTGTGGGACATTATATTCTTGCCCCTATGTATTTTAAATACAGCATATCAAGAGTTCTATATTTAATAAACTAGCTCAATTGGTAAATTCTCGAAACAGTTTATTGTTGTGACTTAATCACTCGGATAAAAAAGATTTAAAAAAAACAAAAACAAAAAGAGACACTCGATTGTGAGTTGTTTTGCAGATCAAATTTTTATTTTTATTAATTAACAAGCTTAATTATTTATTAATATTATTAAATATTTTCTATATCTTTTCTATACCATTAGAATCACAATGTCCCCTCATACAGTTTCACTTCTTTCTTCTCGAGAGAAATGCAAGCACTAACAAATTAGTTACCAATAAACCATTAATTTCATTTCTAAAGTACTATTGTCTCCTTAATAGTTTCTAAACTAAGCAAATTACGTAAATGATCTTTCAAGTATTAGAAATAAAACTAAATAGTCTTTCTTTCTAATAAAAACAGTGCCCAAGGCATCAACATTACATGTTTTATTTTTTTAAAGTATTTTTTAAAACATTTTCTTAAAGTATTTAGTTATTATTTAAACTAACAAAAACAAAAAAATAATATTTATTTTTTTAGGTGAGTGGCATCCCTATGTGGAAGTAAAGAAAACTAATATATATATCAATATATAGAAGAGATATAATTTTATGTAACTGTTTTTTGTGTTCACATTTTATTCTTATTCTTAATAATACTAAATTAGTGACAATAATTAATTTTCTTTATGTAGATTACAATTGATCTACTAACCAAAATTAAATAATTAGACAAAAGTAAATTGGACGAAAAAGAAAGGAAACAAAAAAGTAACAAATTAAATGTTTTTATTCTGCATAATCGTATCAAAGAATTTAGGAAAAATAAAAAGTAAGCTCAAAAGATAAGTTGTTGAACCATCTATGGATATAGCATTGTAAATGTCCAATTGTATACTGTAAAATTTGAAAGTATTCAAACGAGAAATAAATTAACTATGACATAGAAATAGATTAAAGCAAAGCTTATCATATTGCAACTTTTCAAACGTGGTTCGTGTTGTCCTGACGTTGAAGATACCTAATTAGTATTTGGTAAATCCTTATCAGTGATAGTAAGTTAATTATTTTATGATAAATTAATATTAATCTAATGTCTTGTTTTGAACAAACATGATCTTATGCCAATTATCTATTATTAGCAAATGATATCACTGCTTCCTTTTTTTTTATCATTATTTTGTCATTGATTATTAGTATTTTGTCTTTTAATGCGTAACATATCTGAACATATACGTGAGGTTCATTTACTATGACCCTAATTTATAAATTTTGGTTCTCTATATTGTTGGAGTTTAATTATGTTTGTCTTTAAATGCACATGTTTATGAATATACTGTGATATGATTTATAAATAATTTTAGTACGTGATTATGAATTTAATATTTGACTCGTACTCACACAAAAAATAAACATATTTGTGAGGTTATCTTTTTCTTGGAGCCTTTGTTGGATTTTAATTGTATACTAAACCAAATAAAGGTTGTTGAAAAAAAAAATCTGACTGCCCCAAAATATGAACAAATTAAAATGCGCCCACACAAAAGAGGAAGCAATGATAAATTTTGGAATATTAAAACTTAAAAATGACTAAATGAAGCGAAAACACACACACACACATGATGTTAATTAAATTACATTTTTTTATAAAAAAAATACATTTTAAATCATTCATAACTAATTAGTCATGCGTTATGAATGTTATAATCTCATTTAATGTAACTAAAAAATCTGCCAAGATAAATAGAAACATATATTATTATTATTATTATCATAAAATTTGAGTTATAATTTAGATAGGATAATGAGATTTTATATTTAAAATATAAAAGAAAAATCAATAAAAGTACCACATCTACTATTTGGTTTGGTTTGAAACACTCTTACTAAATAGCAAGATACTTGTAGTTGCTGGTATAAGTCATTTAAAATTAATAAATATCCTAATTATAAACATGGTAAGTTATTTTATTTTATTTTTAATTCCCCTTAAACATATATTTTAATTTTTAATTATATTATGTAAAAAGAAACATTTTAAAATTATTTTTTAGTATAAATGTATGTTTCAATAAACATCAAGCACAATTTAATTTTACACAAAAACAAATAAAAACTATCCTTAATTACACATTTTACCACCAAATTTTATCATTCAGTGAATTTTATTATCCAAGTTTTATTTTCGCAAATTTTACGGTTTTTACAAAATAATTTCATTTTGTTGTCAACATGATGATAAAAAGGACAAAAAGTAAAAACTTGAATGGTAAAATTTATAATAAATAAAGTTGGGTGATAAAATGTATAAAAATTAAAATTTAAGTGATAAAATGTAAGAAAAATAAATCTTGAGTAATAAAATTTGTTAAAAATCTTGAGTAATAAAATTCATAAAAAATAATAATGATTGGATGATACAATGTGCTGTTAAACCTCAAAACTAAAGGTAACTGAAAATAGAAATAACAAATAAAGAAGAAAATACAATAATATAAAAGAGAGATTGTGTGTTGCGGCTTCTTCTCCGAGCACATGCAGAGTAGAGAATCTTGTTCATCTTCACCCACCCGCCTTATCCAATATTTAATGGTAACAGTAACATCATACATATATACATATATGATGGATGATTGTGTGCCAAAAGCAGAAAAGTCCTTCAAATGTTACCCTTTTGGTTACATTACTATCTATTATCACCATTCACTACTATAGTATTACTATTTATTATCCCAAAGATTTACATAATTAAACCATAGATGTTTCCTCTTTTTACTTATTTTCGTTCATATAATTTGTGACACGAGTTCCTTGGTTTGACTGTTTCAGTTGACTTTCACTTTGTAGTTCTAATGATGATTTTGCTTATTCACGGTGGAAAATTATTTGTTAGGGATAAGGGGAACTGGGTTCTATAATTCCTAATTCATTCCTGCTTTTGCTTGCTTCCTCGTAAAATTTTAGTTTTGAGTGCAGCGAGGTGGGGTTATTTTAGTTTCGCTAATACTCTTCAGAATTAAGAATGTCATGAATTATGATGTTTGCCAAATTCTCTTACCCTGGAACCTTATATTTGTCGTCGGAAGGTAGTTCAATTTCTTTAAATTTAGTGCTTCAACACAGCATACCAACCCCATTTTAAGGTGAAAACCAGAGTCAGGCCCTGCTTGAATAAATTTCTCAATAAGTACTTTTATAGGAGAAAAAAATAAGAAGGTAAAATGAATTAAACTTCTATGATAAGTTAAAATTAACTTATGCATAAGTTAATTTACAAAAGTTATCTCATTTAGCTTCTCTGAAAACTGGTTTTAACTTTTGCATAAGCTAAGTTTAACTTACCAGATGAACTTAATTCATTTTATCTTCTTAAAGTATTTGTTGGAAAGTTTTATCCAAACCAGTCCTTAGCCTAGAAAGCTCTGCCAAATCAATACTAATATGCAGATGTTTTTCTCAAGGAAAGATCTTAACTTTCTACGTGAGAAATGAAATAGATTTATCTTTGAATGATCTTTGTTTCATTTTTTTTCCTTTGCTAACAACGGTTTCTAATTATTTATATGAAAAATGAAATCTGAAAATTTACTCATTTTTGTGGCTATTTCTTTGTCTGTAGGATTTAGAACACGGAGATTTTATGAACATTTTGCAGGAGATAAGATGCACCAGCATTACAAAATTTTGCGTGCTTCTGTGAATAGTTATGTATGCCACATCCAGTGCACGTTACATTGACGAAATGGGTTATGCTGTGAATCCGGTCTCTGTGTAGATGGAGATGCCATTCAAGAAGATTCTAGTAGTGGACAAACTAAAAGGCCATTAGAAAATTTAGACAATGAAATTGCTCAGATAACAAAGTTGAAGTCACACCCCATCAACAATTAGTCCTAGTTGGAACTGGAAGACCAGAATTGCCTGTTTCTCCTGTGAAGATGCTGGCAGGTCGGGAATCTAATTACTCCAGCCGATCGCTGTCATCTTTTGAGCAGATATTTGCCTGTAAATGGTCCCTGGCTAATTGACCAAATGTCTAGTAGGGCTTATGTCTCCTAGTTTCAAGCTGATGGTTCTCTTTTTATTGCTGGGTTCCAGCTTCAACCTTATATGCATGCTATAGTTTTGATTCCAATTAAATTGCTTTGCAGGGAAGTCACATAAGAATATACAACGTGGACAGAGGTTGGAAAGTTCAGAAGAACATTCTAGCTAAAAATTTGAGATGGACAATCACTGATACATCTCTTTCACCTGATCAACGCTATCTAGTAAGTTACTGTGTTCTACATCCTTTTAATCCTTTTCTTATAATTCTACTATTGTCAGGCAGACTCAGGCTTTTTCTTATGGCATTTGTACTCTTCAATTTCAGGTTTATGCCAGTATGTCACCCATTGTGCACATTGTAAATGCCGGATCTGCTGAAACAGAGTCCCTAGCAAATGTTACAGTAATCACAACCAATGCTACTCCCCCAGCCCCTACTAATTCCATAAATATTGCAATTGCTTTAAATGCTACCAAATATTACAGAGCAATAGATATTAAAAAATTGGATTTTCATGATATGTGCCAATCATTTCTGGTAGATTTGGTGTATGGATTTTTTTCATTTTAATTGTATTCTTTTCCTGTTTGTAATATTTCTTCAAATACGCAGGAGATACATCATGGTTTGGATTTTTCATTAAATGATGATGGAGGATACTCCTTTTGAATTTTCTGTGTGAAATTCTCAAAAGACGGGAGAGAATTAGTTGCAGGAAGTAGTGGTGATTCTATTTATGTATATGATCTTGAAGCAAATAAGCTCTCACTTCGAATTTTAGCACACACGGTATTGCTACTAGGCATAAATACTACATTTATTTAGCTTCGTGTGCTTTAGGCTATTGTTTGATATCTATTGGTTTATGTATTTTTGTTGCAGAAGGATTTAAATTTCATGATTTCATGATATAATTGCAGTCTCTACAGGCTATATAGAATTGATTGTAACATGAAGGGGCAGTTTTATATTCTGTGTGATAGATTGCTCAACTGAATATGAACCACTCTATGTATTGGCAGTGCCTTTACAGCAGTGCATGTCAAATTTTATTTGAGATCGTGTTTCATTGATATATTTGGAAATAGAAGTTAAAATGTACAATAAATTTGGAGAACATGGGTAGATTTTCATATCCTAAGGAGGAATGTTGATTTTATTCCTAGATTCTCTTTGAGCTACAATGCTAAGTCTATGTTTGCTTAAGTGCAAAATCAAGATCATTTGAGAGAATAACTTTGGTAATCAAATATAGAATTACTACTTGTAATGAACAGATTTTCTGCACTATCTTTTTGGCTGAGGGGTACATTGAAGGTCTAATCCATTATTTGCCTTTGTAATATCTGGAATAGATAACCCAGAGTTGGTACGAATAATCTTGCTGGAGAATCACACTGCTTCTTCGTACCCCCTACCTCACCCCAAGCTACCAAAATAAATTAAAAAATAAAATGTCCAAGCCAAAACATATGAATTGGATTGGACTTAAATCCTTTTTCATTTCAGTGCAGAAGTTATTTTCCTATTGTGCTAACTTCTGATGGTTCAAAAATATTAATCCATAGAGGTTCTAACATTTGGTTTTCATTTTATGTCGCAGTCTGATGTGAACACTGTACGTTTTGCTGATGAAACTAGCCATCTTATTTACTCTGGGAGTGATGATAGTTTCTGCAAGGTTTGTTCTACACCATAAGATGACTTTTCTTTTCTGTCAAGATATTATGTTCTTTTTCCCTTTGAGTATCACAACTTTTGATTTTATACATGGGAAGTGGTGGCCACCTTTTACATAGGAAGTCAATCTCAGTCATACTAGGTTAAATAAATATATACTGAGCCTGAAAGTTATTAGTTGAGAGATAAGTGTGAGAGTTCTTTGCTTTGGTCAGTCAGAAATTCCATATCTAATAATTAGGATTGTTTCGTCCTTTCCCCCAATTTTTGGTGAAGGATAAATTCTAATACACAAGTTTGGTTAGGTCTGGGATCTGCTTAATTGCTAAAGGCAAGCCAGCAGGGGTTTAAATGGGACACCTTGAGGGCATTACATTTATTGATACCCGAGGAGATGGACTTTATTTCATTTCAAATGGTAAAGATCAAACGTTCAAACTTTGGGACATACGCAAAATGTCATCCAATGTTACCGGGTATTTTTTTTTACCAGGAATATTCTGATTTCCACAGTTCTTGAATTGTAAGCTTATATGTTTTGACAAAAGGAAATAAATAATGAGTAAATTAAACTTTGGGCCCATATTTTTGCCTGATTTTACTTTGCCACCTTATAGTTTAAAAAGTGTGAATAAAGCAATGGAGAGATAAAGATTTATACATTTGTTGATTTGGAAATTTTTTAAATTAAAATAAAATTTTGATAAAAGATATACTCATGGTGATAGTGTTTACTTATGCTAATGTCATCAAATGGATTAATGTGAAATTTAATAAGATAAAAAAATGCTTGTAAACTACCATGTGAAATATGCCATGTCATCTTATGCATTTAGTCACTGGGAAAACAGCTATGATGCTCAGATATGATAAATGTATCGGATACGATTATTTCAAAAATATATAGGATCAATACATGTAAGATACATATTTAGAAATGTATAAAAAATCATAAAATATATAATTACAATTCTGCAAACCCAAATTAATTAAAAACATATTTGTTGAACATTAGTGAAAACAAAAAAAAAAATTACAACTCAATTGTCATCATAAATTACTTTCTATTATTTACATATAAGAAAAGTACTATAAATCTCCTTGCTTTCTTGAAATCATTCATAAAGAAAACAATTTCTATTTTTGGTTCATTAAGGGACAATTATATATTATACATAAGTTTTTCATGTAGTTGTATTGGATTTTCATAAAAATACTTTAAAAGTTTGGATACTTCACTCATACTTATGGGCGAAGTATCCAAAGAGTATCACTATTGGTACAGGAGGTAAATTGAATTATTGGTGTTTCATAGTTTTGAATACTTCATGGATACGTATTGGTGAAGTATCCAAGAGTATCGGTATCGGATACGTATATGATATGGATACGTGAGGCAAATTGGAGTATTGGTGTTTCATAGGAAAACAGCAATCAATTGAGCTGATAATGGAAAATTGAGATGATATATTGTTCATGACTCAATCTTCTTAACACATGTCTGGAATAAATAAGATGACTGAAGTTCGTGTTGGGGTAATATATAGCTGATGAGTATTGCTATGCTGCTGATATATAACAAGATACAGATTCAGTTATGCCCACATTTCCATAAGGTATCATGGTGGAATTTGAATTTATCTTAATTCTTAAATGATTCTATCAGTTAATTACTTAATTATGCTTGTGAAATTATATATATCAGATTATGAGGCCGATTTTTTCAATTATCTACGAAGCATTCTCACTACATTCCATCGGAAAAAATGCAAAATACTGGAAATTTTATGTAATTTTGTTTACAGAATGATGTTTCATGTTGGACTCATGATTCTGTCTCTATTTGTGTTTGCATGACTGTGGGAAATTGAAGATCTTAGAATGATTTTCAGAATTCAGTCTTGCATGTGATATTTATAGATCTTAAACCTAGCTTATGATGTCTGTTCCTTTCCAGGATTATGATATTTCTATCTAGATGAAATTGTCAATGCAATGACATACTATAACAGAGTTTTCTCTCTATTCCAGCAATCCTGGGTATAGGAGTTACGAATGGGATTACAGGTGGATGGATTATCCACCCCAAGCAAAAGACTTAACTCATCCTTGTGATCAGTCAGTGGCTACTTATAGAGGCCATTCGGTCTTACGCACTCTCATCCGCTGCTATTTCTCCCCAGCATTTAGGTGAGCACTAAGCTTGCATTGCTCTGTAATTGTTGTTCCTTTTCTTGTCATGGTCCTCTTTTGATCTTTTTCTTCCTTAAAGCTGCAATTGTTTGCCTGAATCAACAAAACTGTTTGTAAAAATCTGCTTTTTTTTTTTTTTTGCAGGGGGGCAGAATAAAAACAAGTTGTGTCAGGTTCATATTGGACCAGCATGCAGCTTGCTTAGCATGTTTTTAAACTTCTTTTTTCAAGCAAAATTTTGACTTTTGAATTGTTGCGAATTTGATTAATTTAGCTTGCCTAATGTTTATCTTCAATTTTACAGCACGGGCCAGAAGTACATCTATACTGGATCACACCACGCATGTGTTTATATATATGATTTGGTATGTATTTTAGTTACTACTGCTCTAGCATTGTATCCATGCTGTATAATTGGGAAAACATTATTCAGGTACAAGATCACTAAAAAAAGTACATTTCATAAAAAAATAACACTGATATCCCTTATATTAAATGGAAATCCACCTTTTTTTATCTCTATCCATGTTTCATTTTTTGAGGTAAAATTGTGGATTATGATATATTTCAAGCATGGGTAATAAGACTACAGGTTTCTGTCTTCATTACCCATACAATGGCTTGCTTAAAAGGAAACACTTATCACACTGAGATGAACACCTTTGCTGACTCTACATAAAATTCCGCGATGCAGCTGCTGTGAAAAAAATTGTAGAGGAAGAATGGTGGAACGTGATGGATATCCTCTTAAGCCGTCATGCATGAACATACTTCATCCTAATCAGTAAATTTTGCGGTTAGATCGTGCTGTTTGTTTATTTGAAAAGAAAAGAAAAAAAAAACACAACAAAAAGTTCAAGTTGGTTCTCTTTTGATGGTAACTTCGATAATTCACCACCACAGGTGAGTGGAGCTCAAGTTGCAACACTGAAGCACCATAAATCACCTGTGAGAGATTGTAGTTGGCACCCCTTCCATACTACGCTTGTTAGCTCTTCTTGGGATGGAGATGTTGTGAAATGGGAATTTGCTGGGAGTGGTGATACACCAGCCTCTTCAACTAAGAAGAGGGTATGGACAAGACATTTTTATGAACATTACCTATGATGTCAGTCAAAAAATCAGTTATGAAAAAAATGATCTGGGAGATCCATACCCTGTTGTTCATGAAGTTGTATAGAATGTTTTGACATGATAAGGCATGGCGCGAACTGCCACAAAATCTTGGTACATAAATAGCCATGTAAATTGAGATTGGAATTGATTCATTAGGACGTTGTGCCTGTAATAAATTATTTATATTGTACCAATTCGTCATTAATTGGTGCGGTCTTCTTGTGGTGAAACTAGGTTGCTGCATGGTGCTTTCGCTGAAGCATTTACACGTACACTGTACCCCTAATTATTGTGGAGCACCTTTTGTAAAGATCAGGCATAAAGTTAATAATGCTTCTGGTTACTTCAAAGTTAGGCTGTTTTCCTTCAGATAGCTGTAAACCATAGAAAAAACAGTGACAGCATATATTTGCCAAAACGCCACTACCAAGATGCCCATATTACTGTGGTTGTGCCGTTGTGGGTGTCATGAGAATCTTAATTCATAGTCCCATCCTTTGTTGTCTTGTTTTGGTGATTTATCGTAGTATTATTTTCTCTGTCACGATACCTTAGTTCCTTGATTTTGATAGAAGTAGAACACATAATAATGATAGAGAAGAGCAGGTTGATTTATAAAAAGCAAAAGTGTTCCAAAATATTATGAGTTTTACCTTTTAAAGAATGGAGAAATTTCTCACATTATTGGCGTGTGAGATAGCTGTTTCTCGGAAAGGGCCACACCTCCGAAGGCGTTATCTTAACAAATTGTAAAACTATGGGGGACCCTTCTCTCTGCCGTCTGGATATTGGTAATGAAAGCAAAGATGTTATTTCTAAGCTACAAACAAATTATGAGATGATAAAACGTGAGATTCCATTAGGAAAAGGACTGAAATGCCGAGTAAATTTAGTACACTCGGTACTATGAAGACAACAAAACATGGAGGGTTGGGTTGGGGCCTCCTCCAACAGAAAAAGGCTATATACATTTTAATTTTTGGCAATAACGGTCTGATTTAATTTTAAGAAATAATTTATTTATTTAAAGGCAAATTGCAAAGGATTGCTATTTACTAATTCCCAGAAGATTTTCTATGTGAAGATTAGGGGTAACAAAAAATTCCATGTGGGTTGGCTAAAAAATTGAAAAAATTGAAGTTAAACTTAATGATGATGGGTTTAATCATATGTTAGCAGATATAGACAGGCACCATGCCAAAACTTTTAGCGTGTTATCTGATCTAGAACATTTTATCTGACAAAGGCAACAACGGGAGACAGACAGTAAGTTTAATTCAATCGTACCTAAACTCGGTTCTTTTCTCTTGTTTTCTACTCAAATTTACTTTTTTCTATGATGCTTTCACATCAGCTGCTTCATGTGCTCTTCGGTAAATTTAATCCAACCCTACCTAATCTCAGTTCCTTTTTCTTGTTTTTTTCACATTTGCTTTTTACCATGATGATTCCCTGTCGCCACACTCGCAAACACACAGGGCGGAAAAAGAGTCTGTCCAGACCCAAGACTCAAAAGGCTTACTATTGCAATGCGGAAAGGGATACTGCCATTGTAGGGAGCACACCTACTCGTGCTTATGGAAAGCTAAAAAAAGCTGAAGAAACGGTAATTGCGTATAATGGCCACCACTCCACTTCCCACAAAAGGATAGAATCTGAAAATTTGTAATCATGTGTCACACAACTCTTCTAAAAATAAGTGAAAATTGAAATGATGGAACAATCACCAATTGGCATGATACATACACATCACAGCAAATTTTACACATTACAGCTCTTCCCTTCCAATAATATGTACCAAAGTTATGAACGCGCGGGGTGCCACACCACTATATAATCATTTGGAGCTTCTACCATGACCCTAGCTAGAAGCATTTTAGATGAACCAAAGAAAAACAAAACAAAAAAGATTCCAAATGCCAAGATGAGAAGTGCTACTTCAATAAAATGCTCCCTACTATTGATTCAATAAATGAGGAATGAAACTCATCAAATTTTATAATTTTCCATGTATTTGAGTCAATAATAAAAGACTGGTGTGTTAACAAGACATGACAATAAAAATAAGAAAAAGAGTGAAAAGATTTATTTACAAGACATGACATAATAGTTTGAACTGATAGAGATAGCATCATTATAATGACCAATAACCTTTTGCTTTGATTTCCTAATGGACTAATCATATTACATTAGTAATATAGATAATAACCATGATCATGATCATAATCATAATAATAATAATAATATGTAGAGCGAGCATCAGACTTGAGAGAAGCTCTTGGATCAAAATAGTAGCCAGGGTTTCTAAATCTAATCCAAAAATATTCACAATCATCATCTTATTCATTCCCCCATAGTTATCACAAAATTAAATAATAATGAATCAAAAAGGGCAAGAAAGAGAAGGAAAGGTATATATATGATTTTGATCGGGATCAGGATCAGTCCTTCAAATCCTTCAGCTGGTTGCACTGCGTAGTAGGCCTGGTTTTCTCCTTGCCAGCCCTCAAGGGGCAGGGCGTCTCTACGGGAGGGACCATGCAGTTATACTGCAGACACAGCGAGCTTCTTTCTGGAATCACCGCCGTTGGGCTTATCTCAATCCCCGTCAGATAGTTATGCTGCAAGTAAAGTATCTGAATGCTCGCGTCCAGCAACCGCTCCACGAAGCTAGCCGGAACCCGACCCGTGAACCGGTTGTTGTTCAGGTAAAGATTCTGCACTGTCGCCAGCATCGGTGATATCTGACCATACAACCGGTTGTAACTGAGATCAACGGTCGGGATGGAAACCTGATCCACGGGCTGGACCGGGCCCGAGAACTGGTTCCTTTCTAGCTGCAGATTTGTCAGCGGAAAGGAAAAGATATGGCCCGGGATTGGGCCCGTGAACTTGTTTAGGCTTAGGTCCAAATACTTGACCTGGTCGAGGCGGGCTAGGAGGCGGTCCATTGGGCCCGTGAGCTGGTTCCAGGAAAGAGAGAGGTACTGGAGAGAGGGAGGGAGAGAGTTGGGAGGGAGCGAACCGGAGAGAGAGTTGTGCTTCAGATCGAGCCGGGTTAGTGTGTGCGACTCGAACCGGGGAACCGAACCGGAGAGGCGGTTGTGGCAGAGGATTAGGTTTGTTAGCTCCGGTAGGGTTCCTACCGTTGGAGGAATGCGTCCAGTGAGCTGGTTGTAGCTGAGATCGACGGTTCGGAGGTTGCGGAGTTCTCCCAGCTTGGTCGGAATTTCGCCGGAGATGAAGTTGCGGTTGACGCCGAGAAACCTGAGGTTCTTCAAATCGGAGAGTGTTTCGGGGAGGGGACCGTAAATACGGCCAGGGACGACGGTGAACTCGGCGAGCGCGGAGAGCTTGCCGACGGAGGGGTGGAGGCGGCCGGTGAGGCCGGGAGAGCCAGCCCTGGGGTCGCCGAGGTTGAGCGCGATGACCTTGTCGGAGTCGCAGTAAACGCCGGCGAAGTTGCATGGGTCTGCGGTGAAATCCCAGGAAGAGAAGAAATCGGAAGCAGGCATGTCTTGCAGAGCTTTACGAATGTTTTGCAGAGCGAGGAAATCAGCAGGGTCCAAAATAGCCTCCAGTTGTAGAAAGCAGAAGAAAAAGAGAAGCAGTGCATAGGAAGAAGAAGAAGAACTGGTCATGCACTTCGCCATTGAAAGCCAATGCCAATGGACGAAGAAGCAGAAAAGAGGGTTTTATAAGTGAGAGCAATCACAATTCACACTATGCAACTAATAGTCAAACACTTTATTTAAAGAATGCAATTAAGCAAATCAACTCACTCACTCTATGTATCTGAATCAATAATCTTTTTGTGTTGGCTTCTTAGAGAAGGCGCAATCACTACTATTTTGCTTTCTTGTACTTGCTACTCAACCAACCAACCAAAGCTGGGTTAATCAATTATGCCTACAGTAATCATTTTTTATTCTTTTTTCTTTCTCGGGAACAGTTACATCAAACGGTTGTCCGAGCCTGTTTGGACTCCGTGCCTTAGCCTCGGATGCCACGTCATCACAGACCAAAATGATTGGGTCGCTGCTAGATAACTGCGACCTTCATCGGCACGGGAGAAAAAAAATATGACACGTGTTAATCAATCCACCCATGTCCAAGCCCAACCAAAAGTAGCTAGCTTTTTACATGCTTAATGTGTAGAATATAAATAAAAGGCAAGTTATTCAAAATTATTTTATATTAATTAAAAATCAAATTTAATAAAAAAAATCATATTGTTCTCTAATTTTTTTCTTAGCATAAATTAATTATTATGGTATTAACCAAGTGTGGGGGCTTTTGAGTGAGGGAGTGAGTGCCAGCTAAGTTATGCAGTGGTTATCTAATTTCACCCAGTTGTTGTTCAAGAGAAGTTGGTTAGTGGTTATATTATCATCGCTCCAATGGTATGGGGGGCCTGCCCTATTTCATTATTATACAGCAAAATATGAATAATAAATGTAGCATTCCTTTGTTTTGCTTCCAACTCTGTTTCAAGTAAGGAAGATCACGATTCGAGATATCAGAAGTTTGATACTACTTGATGCATCAGTTCCATTATTAGCGTAATTGATTGTGATCCATTCTTGCTTAGACTTCAGGCCCCTCACGCAATCCCATGCCATAAATGTCACTAATTCGAGACTCAAACAACTAGTACTACCCTGACCATTAAGTCACCCCTACCCCCAATTTTTTAACATTAAAAATCAACCTAATGTCACAAATAACCATAACTAGAAATATTCTATCTATTTATCTTTCTTTTTTTTTTACTCATTTTTTATATTTAAGGAAATTATACATATTTTTCTTCATTTTGAAAAATCTACATATGTTTTTTTGAAATTTAAAGAAATTACACATATTTTTTTCTGTTTTTAAAACCTACACAAATTCTTTAAATGTCATTTAAACATTTGATTGGAACAAATAATGTGCATTAACAATTTTTATTAAAAAAAATTAAAATATGTTTTTTGTCTTCATAAATATAAAATATTCAAAATCCCTATTTGTAAAAAAATTGTCTATTTTTGTCTTCGAAAAATTTAAATTTGATCATTTTCAGTTGGAGTTATCCAAACCCACGTGTATTCTATCGTTTGAAAGTATCATACATATAAACAATGCAAAAAAGTTGAAAAATTCTGACACTTTCTACAAAAACATACATATAATTTAGATCTATCCAAACCTAACTTTAAACCAAAGCTCTAGACCAAAAAATAACAAATTTAGACTTTATGAGTACAAAAATTAGATAAATTGTTTTGCAGTAAAAAATTTGAACATTTCCAAATTTATGGGGATGAAAAATATAATTTAATCTTTTTAATCAAAATTGTCAACACATTTACTTGATATTGTCAAATGTTTAGATGACATTTAGAAGGTTTGTGTATATTTTAAAAATAGAAGATATATATGTGCGATTTCTTTAAACCTCATAAAAGTCAGGTGTAATTCTTTTAAACTTCACTAGATATATGTATAATTATTTTTTATACTTGTTGTGATTGCCAGCATGTGGACAGTGTGGGAATAAACCAAACCAATAAATACTTTTTACCCTTTTTATCTTTTGCTTATAAGAAAATAAACGTACACTAATATATCTCTTGGATGAAAGGAGGGTGGTGGTTTGAAGCTGAGTCAAATGCATTTTATGGTCAAAGATATATGCATGCTCCAAAGCTTGTTTTGCAATTCACATTCCGCTACGAACTTTCACCAATTAGCGTGTGGAACAAAGAGTTCATGCCCCCCCCTCTCTTTCTTGGATACAAAATGCAAGTCAACATATAACAGAATAAAATCAGCTATCATGTGCTCCACTACGTACTTAGGGAAAGTTTGTTTCGTTTCCCTAAAATGTTCACCTTTTTACCTGTAGTCTATTTCCATCCCTCGTTTACCCCCTTTTCTTTTGCTTGGGTCAAAAGCTATAGGGCTGTAAAATCAATATTTATTTTCAAATTAATCCCAAAGAGGCCTATTTGAGGTTGCTGTAAAAGTAGATATAGGATTCTATGATTTCTATCTACAATCTTTGCTACACTGACCCACAGTTGGAGGGTTAGTTACCCAATTAAAAAAAGAAAGAAAAGGAAGCCTATTTTTTTTTAACTATTATTAGCCTAAAATTCTGAACTCTGCAGTGATTTATTTTCTACAAGACGCGGTTACGTCAGGAGCAAGTTTTGTCACAACCCCGCAGGCCAATTTCATGTTCTATGATTTATTGTTCTCTAACCTCATACCTAATTATGATTTGGTTAAATTGTTGAGTATGGCCTCTAGTAGGAATTGGTGACAATATGGCAGCAGAGAGGTAATTGCGACTTGGGAGTTACCTCAGACAAAAACATAAATGTAACAAAGCATCATAAAGACAAAGATAGAAAGCATTTTTTTTATGAATGATGTCGTCTCTGATGAGTTTGGTCCCAATACATACAAAAGCGAGGAACCATATATAGTGCTCTACATTTTATACATAGCTATCCAATTAAATCCACCCCACATCAATTATTTACTATGAACCTTGGGAGGCAGTTCAGAGAAAAAAATATCCACATATGACCCCTAAATGGTCCAGTTGGAAGTTGCATACACCAACCACAACAACCAAAACAACTACTTATTCTGGTACACATAGTCTTCAATTTATGGAGTTTGAGGCACTGGCTTTTGAGCCTTGCGTGCTGATTACTCTATAGTGTATTCATCCCGCATGCGTATTAATGTAACTTCCTTGTACGGTCTTTTTCATCCAGCTTTCTGCTAATGCCTATAATTCCACAACGTTTTTAACCCTCTTAATTCCCAATCAGTAATTACATTTTCCAACTATGCATAGATACCAACTAACAAATCTTATGCGGAAAATGTAATTAAGTTTAGTTCAATATGTATAAGATTAACAAAATTTGAAGATGTAAGGTTGATTTAGTGGTAAAGAATGAAGGGAGGGAGAGATAGGTGAATTAATATTCTCACTTTTTAATGAGATATTAAAATATTTATTTTAATTTTGTTCTATAATAAATAATATTATCTTGAAAGACTTAATAATACATTTATTGAAATTAAGAGATATAACAAGGATATTTTAATAAAATTGTTTCCTTATAAATGTTAATTGTCTTGAAACACTTACTCTTTTGGTCGGTGTGAAAAACATTAAACATTAGTCATTTTAAGATATAAGGAATAATAACTAACATTTTCTAATAAAAAAAATATTGAATGAATCTTGCTAGAGTAATTCAAATGTTGTTACATGTGTGTACGAGCACGTAGTATAACGATTGAATTATTTCTAGACGTAATATAAGGATGACAATAAATTATTATTTTTTGTTGATTATGAAATTAAAATGAAATAATGACTCATCAGTGTGACAATCATATATATATAATATAAATATTTTTTTCAACCTAATTTATTTTATATCTAAATTTAGGATTTAAACCCTCGACCAAGCAACCTAACAATTATACATGCTAGAATTTATTTAATTTTTTTTTAACAATATCTAATATCTTCAAACTAATGGTCAAAGATTATTTAATCATTTTAAAACATAGAAATGTCTCTGCCAGCAAAGTGTTTATGATATATATATAGCCTAGAATTACATCTCTATCAACGTAGTTAAAAGATTTCAACTATTTACCAATTAGGTAAAGTTGTTAATTTAGATTTATTTAATTTTAAATTTTGTTAAAATAAACTTTTTTATACATTAAATACATCGAAAAAAAATTATCATTCATAATAATTTTATCTGAAGGATTCTCACCATAAAAAATACATACATTTTAAATCAATAAACTTTTTTAGTTGTAACGTAATAATAAATTTAATTTTCTTTTTTTTTTCATTTTCTTTCTTTTCTTTTAATTTCTTCTCTTGACAAGTTACCCCAAACTGATATAGATAGTCTAACACTATATAACATTATTTAGCATATTTTCATATAAAAAAATAAATTTAAATTAGTCTCCTCCAATCAGTTCAACTAGTTAAACTTCCAGACTCAAATTATGAGCGCGCGGGTTTGATTTTTTTTATAAGGAAAATGGTTTTTGTTAAGAATATTTACATACAAATCACGAACGAATTATAACTACCTTGATTTCCGTTTGATTAATCATTCATAATTTAATAGTAATAATGAATAGAAAAACGCAAATATATATCTAAAACTTAAACTTGAGAATAATCCATTTAAGCTATTAAAATATTACTTAAAAAATTAAACCATTTATTTAATAGCTTAAACTATTTGTTTAATTTAAGATATTAAATAAATTAAAAGACGTATACGTAAAGTCCTTCAATAAGGTTTTTTATTTATTTACCTAATAAAAATTGCCTTCAAATTTTGCTCTGTCTTTTTAATTTTTGAAGGACTTAACATCACATAAATGAATGAAAAGTTAAATAAAAAAGTAAATCAAGAAAAATACTATAATGTAAGAACTAAAAGAATTTTAACAAGTAAAAATTAAAAACATTATAATGTAAAATATTAGGTAAGTAACTTTAATAATGCGTAAAAAATATTTATCATTTAAAATTTAAACATTTTTTTACTCAATTCTTTGTATGAACAAAAGAAAAACCTTTTGGGGCCAGTTATTCTTTCTGACTTTATTTTTTCTCAGCAACTTGTGAGCCCCTTTCTTATTTGGGCCAACAACTCTGTCTGTCCATTGAAAGTGCAAGGAGCCTTAACCTAAACAAAAGGGTTATCCTTATTCATAACTGTTACTATTTACGGTATCATTGCTATATTCACGTTTACTTTTTAGGGTAAAATATGTGTATGCATGTAAAAATTAAAAATAATTAATTTGTTTTCATGAAATTTTTTTATTAATTTGATTCCTTGAAAAAAGGAAACATAATTTTTTTTATCTTCAGTAATAACTCCATTAAACTATTCCCTGCTAAATTTTAAGAAGACGAAATTAATATTTTTTAAATTTTATAAGAATTCATAACATATTTTATCCTATCTTTTATTAGAGAAAATAGTAGATTTTTTAAGTACATTTAATTTCATATTTAGAAGGAAAAAAATTAAAAGATATATGACTAAAACACATTTTTGAAGACATTTAGTAGCTCAAGGAATCTAAAAGCTCTATGATCTATTTGACCAAAATAATTGACGAGTTACAAAAAATTAAGCTAAAGTTATATTAGTTTGTAAATGTAAAACGACATTCCTTATAATTTTTTTAGAAAAATATTAGGTTTGTAGGAAAAAATGTTCACATAAAAAAAAATGCTAACCATTGCTCTTAGGAGTTAAGGAACTTAAAAAAAATGATTGAAATATATAAAATTGTGTTGTCCAAACTTTTTTTACCTCATCATAATTTCCACAATAAATACTTTCTCCATTAATTTCTTAATTAATGTCCTAAGCACACCTATGAGCAGGACAAAAAAAATAAAATAGTACAAGAATTTGCGTACCGCTGTTTTCAAACTAATAACCTTACAAACATATCTCTTACAGTTGAAGGGCTATTAATTCCACACTTTCCAAATAAATTCTTTGAAGTGAACAGAAGAGTTCAAAGAGCTAAACACTACAAATATACGCATTTACTTTAACAAATGAGTGAACGATAAACATTATCACCCTAACGAGTAAACATAGGAAACTTCAAACTTAACTACAGTTTAGTGGAGAAGAATAATATAATATCATGTATGTATGCGACAAACTAGGCAAGAAATGTTTATTCATCATATCAGCACCATAATCCATCGTTCAAACCTTGGACGTAATTCTGAACGAGTAATCCAGGAAAAGATAAAAAAAGAACAAAATCAGCAGCTCCATCAAAAGCTTCACTTTTTTATCACTCATCTACTCTATTGTGTGGGAATGGAACCACCAGCAGCCTTGATTTGTTGCTGCAGCTGCAACAATGAATCAATACAAGGAACATAGTTGAGCACTATATATTAGGATTCAAACCGCATGCAAGATAAAACTAAAGCAAGATATGAAGGCAATTACACTGAATAAGTACTGTAGAGCGTTCTTCAGTAGAGAGTACTCCTGTTGCAACTGTGATAGACATCTCATACATCTGCACCAACACTTGGTTTCTTAGTAATTCTCCCAACATTTATTGTGAAGTGCTCATAAAATATTTGCAATCATTTCAAGGCTCAATTAAAAATGTATATTTTATAAACCACCAGCTGTAAACATTTTCAATTTTATTTTCCTATATAGATAGATAAATTAATAGACTTGTGAGTAGCATATATCTCCTGAAAGATGAACACATGTGAAAACAGCTCACATCCACTTTAAAGAATCAATTTAATCACTAAGAAATCAAAAGATTTATGAGAAAACCTGTAGCTTTGTAATCCATACTACTCATTCATCAAATACACACAGCCAAGCGAATGCCTACGAACTGTGACAGCAGATGCATCATCTATGATGCAGTTGAATTACAGAGTTTTCATTATAATCATGCCGACATAAACTTAAGCTCTCAATCATATCACCCATGAGTATGAATAAAAACATAGATGAAAATATTCTCATATCTTTCAATCCTCATAATTCAATTGGTGATTGTAAATTTCTATTAGTACTCCACAGCAATCATATTGTTTTACTTTTTTTATTGGGAAAACAAATTTTCAGTGACATTAGCTCCAGTTTGATTTGATTTCAGTGGAAAAGGTATTTGAAGAAGATGACTAGGAGCAAATTTTCTTGTTCCTTTCCTTGTCTCCGATACTATTTTCTCAACAAAATACAGAAGACTACGAGGGAAAGTAATTTTTTTTCTTTATTGATAATATTTTGTTAGTGAAAAGAAAGCTAGAGGGCCATATGATTTCAAACCAAACAAAAATCATATCATTTCCCTCAGAAAAGTAAAGAAAAAACATAAGGAAAAGATAAAAAGAAGTTATTTATTTGTCCTTCGATCTTAAAACAACGCTTCTTTTTTATTAGGAGAGAATCTGTTTGATTGTATCTGAATTTTCTAATCATTCTATATTAATAAAAATTAAGGGAAATCACGATTAAATTTTTCTCTTAATACAAAGATCTTTTCTTTATTTACAAATGTTGGCAAATCACAATTAATTTTTTTCTCTTAATACAAAGACCTCTATTTACAAATTTAGACAATCACGATTAAATTTCAAAATTATGTCTTGAAGAATCTCAACAAATCCTACCTTAATTTTTGCCCACACTTTCCATACATCTACAAAGTAGATGTTATGACATTAAATACAAAATTGAAGAATGTTAAGAGTAATTAATTTTGGGGGAATATCACAAAATTAGGAAACTTCCAAGTACATTTTACTTTTTTTTGCGATTTTCTCTAGTGAGGGAATGATAGAACTTAGTTTTCATGTACAATAATTATAAATCTATAAGTTTACGAAGAGTATAATAAATTTATTAAAAATGATTAAACAAAAAAAAATATTTAGGGAAATTCTTCCCCCAAATTAAAGCCAAAATCAGTAGCCTCTGAGAAACGCAGTAAAGAACACCAAATCAAAATGGGTAGAAGAAACGACGGGTTACACAATCTTACACTACATACCAAAGAATTCTGTGATTTATATTTTAGAGGAATTTTAAAAAACCACCACCAAACCAATTTAAGATGTACTAGTATTCTATTTGTAGATCTCTGGAAGTTTGTTAAAGTTTCAGAGAGATCACATGCTAAGTCCTATATTTGACTTGACCACCGAACAACCTTGGGGACTGACGAATCAATGCGAAACCAAAAATTTTCACATGATATGAAATATGAATGTTGGAGCAATAGCGTAAAGTACACGTTCAAAGATTCAAAACAGGGAACGGAGGAGGAATATGCTACTATTATGTTAGAACTCACCCTTCCTGGTTCTTAGCCTCACAAAAAGCTCTGAAGGTGGCGCACACATTTTTAACTCTAGCAGCACCAATACTGTTGAACAAATTAAACAATATCACACATAAGCAAATTTCCACAGGATTAAAAAGAAAAGTAAATTTCACTCGTGAGATAACACAGGAATCTCCGTATAATTTACTAGAAAAAAAAAAGTAATTTAGTATGACACCTGGCACTGCTTCCCTTGTACTGATGAGCATGAGCATCTATTTGTTTGAAATCAGCTGGCACTTGTTCTCTGCACAACAAGCCAAATCATGTTGTTCATAAATAAATAAAACAATCACATAAGAGAGCAAGACAGAGAGAAAAATAACTTACAGACAACGTGCCATGTTTTTTAGGAGATTCTCAGAATCATCAAAGAACATAGTGATAACCTCAATCACAAAATCTGGAGTGCTCTCATCTTGCAGTTTCTGAAGCTGGCTGAACTGATCATCCAAAAAACCCTTTCTCCCCGCCAACAAAAAACAACATATCAGACATTTCCCCCAAAACAACATTACAACTTGAAAATACCAGTAATAATCATCAGGGTTTTGACCTTATTACTTATAAAAATTACAACTTTAATCGTTTTATTAAAAAAGAGAAAAAGCGGGGGGGGGTTAAGTTTTGTTTCCGGAAAATGACCTTGCAGTCCAAGAGTCTCCAATGAATGAAACAAACATGGGGACCAACGGCGACGTCGTATTGTGATAATTATTTGAACGTAAATACAAAAAAGAGAGGAAAGAACAGTAAAAGTAGCAAACAAAGCGCGTAGAAACATACAAAATATTGAAGTGAAAGAGAGAAAACAAGAGAACCTGTTGAAACATAGCGGCTTGGTGTTCGCGCAGCTTCCTCTGCAGCTGAACGACATCCATGGTCATTTTCTATGATGTCAGATCGATCTTGACTTGAAATTGAAAATTAAAAGGAGTTTCTTTCTGTTCTTCTGTGTGTCTCAGAATGGAAATTCCTGAATCCCGATCCTTAATTTGACCACTCAGTATTACTACACCTTCTGCTTCTTGTCGTTACAAATGCGTCTCTCTCTCTCTCCTTCAAAACTCGGACACCCCTTCGCTTTTTATTCGTGAATGGCAGTATTAAATATCGTGTATAATGTGTTTTTAACGTTAATCAATGCACTTAAATTTGGTTTTAATTCTTTTAAATTTCTTTTATTAATTTTCTTTCTCGTCAATTTTATTTCTCTTAAAATGCTTTTCTCTGAATCATTAATTGGTGATGTGATATTAATGGATATTTGTCACGTTATTATAAACAGGCAATAAAGTTATTTTTAGAATATTAAAAATTATGAAAATATAAAATTAATAGTATAAAATTTAAAAGATAAAACTAAATGCAACTATATTTTTAAAAAATAAATATTTAGCCCTGTAATAATATTTAATATTTAATATTGAAATATATGTATATTTATAATATATTGAGAAAGTATTATAAAAAAATATTTTTTAATTTTAATCAGTAACTATAGTTTTGCATTTTCCTTTTTAAAATGCATTTTTATTATATATTTTGTAATAAATATTTTTTAACTTTTAGCTTTATTTACAATCTATAATAATAAAAATAAAGGAAAG
Organism: Glycine soja; assembly: GCF_004193775.1. Classification (NCBI taxonomy): domain Eukaryota; kingdom Viridiplantae; phylum Streptophyta; class Magnoliopsida; order Fabales; family Fabaceae; genus Glycine; species Glycine soja. The sequence goes on along the minus strand of NC_041003.1, from coordinate 15,536,085 downwards.
TTTTCTTTTCGGGTGTACATTTTACAAAACTCTTTTTTTTAAGGATTTACAAAACTATCATATACTTCAATTTTTTTTGACAGATGTTATCCTTCAACTATTCTAGAAACTATTCATTACTTTCTTATATTATTTCTCATTTTGTGTTTAACCTTCATTCTTTTTCCCTTTTTTTTAAAAAAAAAATATATGAAAGAGACATGATACTTTTTTTTCTACCATTAAGTTGTTAATCCAAGTAATATTCATTTGAAATAAGATCTCGATGGCCGATGAAAAAAAAAACATGATTGAAAAAAAAATTCAATAAAAATGATCAATTAAATTTTTCGACAGAAATTAGTCATCACTAAATTTAAAGAATAATTCATATCATTATTATAATGACCCATAAAATACTTCAATTCCCCCTGTTAAATAGAAAATTAAATTTACCACTTTTGGCACTTATATAGCCTTTATCTTTGGATGACAGAAGAAATAAAGAATGTGTGGTTGGTGATATATACAAATTTTCTATTTATTTCATTTGTGTTGGGTCAAAATATGAATAATGCAATTTCAATTATTTTGATGTAGCAAAGAGTCTTACTCTACATGTTGAGTTTTGTATTCTACCATTTTATGATCAAACGAAATGGACTATTTATATATCCATATATGTTTGCCGTATAATGTGTTAAATGCATAAATATTTGTGAAGCATACAATCTGTTGGATTCTCATATTCATCCATGAAAGTGCAAAATGGTGTCAACGAAAAGTTCTACCTACTATATGAATCTCAAAAATTATGCCTATGAGCAAGAAAGAGAATAACAATGTACTCTACTTTCTAACACAAGAAAAATATGGTAATTGCCACAAGATTTTGAATACAGAAAAAGAGAAATAAGTATGATTTTCATCTTATCAAAGTGGCTAGTTGGTAAAAAACATCAAATGTTGCATTTAATAAAGAAAGAAAACAATATATTTCAATAAGCTTCTATAATTAATTAATACCAAAAAGTGTAGTGATCATTCTATTAAGCTCTAAACTTTGTGAACTTCACTTGTGTTAATTGTAAATCTTTGAGTGCAATGAGTGGGTTTTGCATTTGTATGTCTATCTTATAAAGTGATAGATAGTGAGCGAACCTTTACCCTTAACCAAATATTTTGTGTGTTTTATGAAAACCTAAAGATATGTTGTTGTAAAGAATATTTGGGTTGTTTGTCTCAAAAGCTAGGTTTAAAGACTACTTAGGGCCAGAAGTAGTTTGAGAAATAATAGTTATAATTTTGTTTGTATAAGTTATTGTGAAATTTGATAGTTTATTAATAATTGATATATTCTTAGTGGTAGAGATAAAAATAATATAAAAAAACTTTGTATTGTTTAATTTGCTTATATTATACATTACTTAATTAACTGAGTTAAGCCCTCAGTAAACATGTGATTTCATCTCATTTTTACACATAAGTTAAATATGAATATTACATATAATATAAACATATTGTTTTTCAATTTTAAACAAATAGATTGGAAATTAGTATTCTTTTGTCGGTAATATTTAAAAGGGTTCCTATTTAAAAATTAATCAGTAACCATTTCCCTTTAAAAAAAATATATAAAGATGAGTGAAATGCGTTTTTCTTCTTCCAAGAGGCTTTTTAATAAACAAAGTCTAAAATAAATTCTTAATTAACATATTTAACAAGCTAATTATCTTTTAATTATATATACAAGATTTTATTAATTGGAAATTATATTCTAATGTTAACTTATACACTAAAGAGATAAAACATGTCATTAGTTTAAATGAAATTGGATTTAATTTCTTTAAATAAGACGTTAAATTTAAAGTTTATGAATGAAAAATATGATTAAAATGAGAAATTTCATTAAAATTCGATTAAAAGTGATGAATTAGGTTCTCTCAATAGAAATTAATTATTTGCAAAGCAAGTGATAATCCTTACCAATATCAATGACTAAAAAAATACACCTTGTATGAAAGTTATAAGAGAAGGAAAATTTTTCTTGATTTTTTTTTTAAAATTATGTCACGTAATATATTGATGAAAAAAATATCTACATGAACGTAATAAATTAAAATGAAAGAAAGTTTAATACATAGCAGTAAAAAATGAACATCAAATGAATAAATTTATAAAAAATTAAAACTAAAAGTAAATAAAAAAATAAATCAAGACTAGTCAAAACTACATATACTAAAATTTAATTCAATTTTTTATATATTTTATAAATAAATGTAGAATTGTAGATAACCATTATTAATTAGGATTTAGGTTCTAGTTTTCAGTTGATGAATTTAAATATATTTTTTATTAAGCAAAGAAGAAGAAGAAGAAGGACCATTCCTACCAGCCACACGTGCTTCTGGATCCATATGATTTTCTGTTTCAATCCTACAACCACCTTCCACATTTCCCCATCGTATACCTGTCATTTGATCCCGTCCTCACTACTTTTTCATCTTCATCCGCCTCCAAATACAAAACTTAGGTTCAGAAAACTAACATATTTTATTTCTTTAAGATCAAATTTGTGTATACAATATTTATAGTATTTAAACATATTTTATTTCTTTTCCTCTAAGGAAATTTCTATAATTATTTATTCTTTAATTACAATTATTTTTTTTAATAACGTTTAGTATTAATATGAATGGATAAAATGAAAATGCTCATAAAAATAAAGTATAACCAATTATAAATATATGAAAAAATTTATAAAATTACGACAAAATTATGTGTATATGGATAAGATTAGTCAATTTCAGTTTCTTATTTTGATTAACCACTGGGCTACCAGTATGTATTTTAATAAATATTGAAAAAAATGTTAAAAACACACGCATATTTGAGAATTCTGATGACCATTTAATTAAATTGTGCTGCCTCATTTCATTAGCATATATTGATCTTTGTAATGCGCTGGAGTTGATTTGATTGTCTCATTCCAAGAGCTGCCAAACTTATTATGGATGATTATGCAGTTGCACTTGTCTGTAACACAAAGCAAATATTTGCAATTATCTGCTTCCAAGTAAGATATCAAATCTTAAAACAGAATTTTTTTATACACAAGACTCTAGTGGCTTTCATTTTTGGCTTTCCACGTAAGACCTTTTTCACCTACAAAAACATTTGTGATTATGCAAGGGAAGGGAGAGAGAAAGGGAAAAGAAAGTATGTTTTTAAATTTAGGTAGACCCTATTAGGAGGGAACGATAAATTAGATGCGTTGTGAGTTAAGGCTCACCGGTAATACAATGTTTCTTCCTTGCAAGTAACTAAGTATTTGACTCAAATACCATTATATATATAAGAACTATTACGTACACAGGTTGAAGGGTTTAGAATGCTCTTTTTTTTTGGGCTCAACAAAGTGAAAATTTTCATTCTGATGAGACAATTTCTAGCTGCTGAAACTCCCCCAGAAATAAGGGATCAGAGAGATCAGCTTCACTATTCAGTGATCATGTGACTTCCTGTTGCTTTCAACCTAATCAGAATCAAGGAGTTCTTCCCTAAACACTCTTCGGAAAAAAGGCATTCGAGTTTTCTTCATGCCCTTGAAGCAGCTAAGGTTCCCATTCAGAAGCTGTACAACCTGCACCAAAGGGTCACATGCTTAATAATGGTCTCTTTGTCATAGTCACATGCTTCATAATGGACTTTGTCATAACATTTAGGTACATAGACACAGAACGGTTAGTGGGTTGAGACAATTGAGTCGCATATTTTCTGCCACTAGAAAAAAGCGGACCACATTACATGTGGAAGATATAAGTACCAAATGACATTATATTTCATAAACAACCACTACTGATTCCTTATTAGTTATTACATATTTACATCTAAGACTGAACCTCAATTTAATTATTAATATTATAAAGTCAGTTATTTAGTTTCTAATCTTACTATAACTTTAAGGAACTAAAACAAAGAAAAATTATTGGGACACGTAAAATTATATTTATGGTTTTTGTTTTACATTTTTCTATAATTTTTACAACAAATATTTTTTCTTAACCAATACCTTAAGGATACTATTTAACAACACACTTAGTTTAATTTAGTGTTCATTTATAAACAAACAGTTAACTTCAAAAATCCAAGTTGAAATTTTGAAAAGAAATATAGAACGTGCCTGTCTTGTAGAGGGGCGACGAATTGAGGACTGTTGTATGCATAAAGAAGCAGCCAAGAGCATAAGATTCATTTGCCTAGAGTCGAAGTCACCTGCTAGTGAAGGATCAACAAGCTCCATAATATCATTTTTTTTCAGCAATGGTTTTGCCTGAAAAAATGGTAGGAGGAAAAAGTCAAAAATTGTAGTGTGGCAAGATTTTTAGCCAAAGGCTCTAGAATGAAATTTGTGAGTAAATAACTAAATATTAAATAAGATACTATACCCACAACACAAGGCTTTGCTGTGAATAATCAAGTGCTCTTCGCCCACTCACTAATTCTAATAGCAATACACCAAAGGCAAATACGTCCGTTTTCTCGTCTACTATGCCATGCAGCAAGTATTCAGGTGCTAGGTAACTGTGGCAGTCATAATAGGAACCAAAAGTTAATACTTAATAGGAAGCCACAAAATCTTTTAACGGAAAGTAATTCGGAAGGGCACAAACCCGAAAGTTCCTTCGAATTTTGAAACGGTGTGGTGAGTCCAATTTTCTGGTAGCCATTTTGCTAGCCCGAAATCACATATCTGCACAAAAATTTCGTAACGTTACAATTCATTCCTAAAATATCTAAGTTCACTTACGTACATAACTTAGAAATAGTGCATTTTAAAAATGAGGGGACTAGAGGAGTTAATGATGTGATTGAAATAAGGGAAGTTTCGTCCGTTACAAAATGAAGAATCTTCCAAAAAATTGTTTGTCTATGGGGTAAATACAAAATGCAAAAAACATAAGGAACCTGTGGTGATAATTATAGAATCAAACATATACAAGGGAATCCAATGCATTCATTCATCATACCTGAGGCTCAAAGTCCTCCGTGAGTAAGATATTGGCAGCTTTTATATCCCTGTGGATAATTCTTCTTTGACATCCCTCATGGAGATATAATATACCCTTTGCTGTTCCTAATGCAATTTTGTGCCTAATAAACCATGGTGGTTTCTCCTTGGAACCTGATGCAGAATCAAAGAAATGAAAATTTTAAACAAAACTAATAATTGGCTTAGTAAATAATAAAAAGTAAAAATTAGCAAGCCATTAACCATTACCGTAAAGAACTGAAGCAAGGCTTCCTTTTTCAGACAATTCAAGAACTAGATACATTCCACCATCCACTCCATAACCAACCAACTTAGCAGTATTGGGATGGTTTACATGCGCCATTACGCCAAGTTCTGATAAGAAATCCCCTATGATTTCATCAGCTGTTCCTCTTGTTAACCGTTTAACTGCCACAAGCTGACGATTTGGCAAACACCCTTTGTAAACTTCAGCATAACCACCCTTCCCAATCAAATTTTCTGCACCGACCACATAAAATTTAAGAATTTAACTTAAATACATTCACAATATAAAACCTTTTTACACTATCATCCAAACATACTAGTATAATTAAAGACTAATATATATGGTAAGATTGTTTGATTTTTGTAATAACCAACTTAAAAGTCATGATCATTTCTATTTAGTTGAGAGCTGCATACAAATTAAACTCAACATTTAAACCAAGCAAAGCAATTCAATGTTCCTTAATGAGAAATATTATTCTGAGGCTCTCTGCATACCTTGGCTAAAAGAATTGGTTGCAACTTGAATCTCATGATGAGTAAATATCTTCCAAGGTGACCTGCAGGGGGAAGCAGTAGCATCTAAGAGACAACTTGGGAGAATGGACTCCCTCATGCTAGTGCTCATTCTTTTTGAGAGCTTGAGGACACTGAGAGGATGTAAGGTGTTCATCTGTTTCTTCGATCCGCTCCTCAATAATTGAAGAAATGCATGCCACCTAGAAGCAGATTTGGAAAACTCTCGAGACTCATGCCACCTAGAAGCAGATTTGGAAAACTCTCGAGACTCAGAATCCGCTGAAGGCTCTTTGGAAGAACTTGATTCTGAATCTGAGCTCCTGAAATAGTCCTCAAGCACTGTCACTGGGGAATCCACCTTTTCCTTCATTTTTCTTTTGTGACCCACAAACACCGAAACCCTCAAGTAAAAGAAAAGATATCACAAACCCAGCGGGAAAGTGAGAAATTTCATGGTAGAGGATAACTTAAGGAAGACAAAAATGAATTTTTTTTTTCTCTGGAAACAAAATGTTTCTTTCCTTTTTTTTCTCTCTCTACAAAGTAAATACAAATTAAAAGATGATGAATTAAGAGCAACACATGAAACATAAAATTAGCTTAGTTAGGAATATCCAACCAAAGCAAGTTGGAGAATAGGAATGGATACAAAAATATTAAATTGAAGGACATTGCCCAAAACGATTGTATCCTAAAAATGAAATATTGGACTTTGGAATTTCTACCTTAAAACTTTTTTTGGGTGGCAAGAAATAAATTAGTTGAAAAAAGGGAGAAACAAGGAAAGCTTCCTAAAGTGTAAGAATCAAAGAAGCCCGAGGGATAAGCCAACGCGACAGAGAAATCCAAAACTTGAAGAGACCCAAAACACACGTATCAGAAACAGAAGAAAGAGTACTCTGCTTCCATATAGTGACACAGCGTCTATGAAACTCTCAAGGTGATAAACACTGAAACTTGGATGATACAATTCAATCAAACGGGAAGAGTAAAACACCACTTGTGCTGCTGAGTAACACGGAGAGAAATATCTGACATTGGTTTCAACTCAAAGATGGAACAGAGGAAGGCAGGGGAAAAGACAGTGGAGAGGAGAGAACAGAGACGCAACCATAAGAGGATGTTTTACTTGGCCTCCCCGCTTCAACAAACAACCATCATTGCCATTTTCAATGTTGTCCCGCTACTTGTCACAATGTTTTTCTAATGAGTAGAAATCGAAAATAATATAAATTTTTTATAATAACTCAGATATTTCTGTTTAACCAATTCAGCTAGATGATCATACTACTTGTTACAAAGTTTCTTTCCAATTTTGAATATAAACTAAATTAGTGAATATTTTGCAGACTGAAAAAATAATAGATGGTAGTTAATTAAATAAATAATATTTTGGAGTGTTGTTTTCGTTATGTAGATATTCTGGCTATAGATAATTAATATTTTATGCGTTGTAGAATTTCAATGGGCACCGTACGAAATAAGAAATGAAAGCTGAGGGTGGGGATTATGATTATGCTATTAGGGGTTTGGATTGTTGAGGAAGACTGAAGAGGTGGCAAAGAAAAGATGGCTTTACCCATGCCAAAGTGATTTTTTTTTTTTTATGTTTTTTATTTATACTTTTTAGTTTGAAAAAAATATATTAAAAAGTGTTTTTATTATTTTCATTATCTAACAATATTATATTAATGATCTAAAAAGGTGGTTATTAAAAAAAAAACATCGTCCTTATCCTTGTCACGGTAGCTTGTTGATCACAGAGTCAGAGGCGCCTATGTTGTGTGCGCACTCCTAGGTCTCTTCTAGGATACGGCACGTGCAAAATGGTGTTTATTATTATTATTATTATTATTTTACAAAATGGTGTTTATTTTATTGCACAGCAAACCAACCTCAAACTTGGCTTCATTGGCCAAACAAATTGCGATTTAGAGTTAGGATATAGATTATAGAGTATTATAAACTCATCTAATCAGATAAGTGCATTAGTATTTACGTAAAAGTTATAGATTCAGTATATTTGACTTTCTCATATTGTTAGAATTTTACAAAAAAAAAATATTTTCCTGTATTTGGAATGTTTTCTACGAAGCACTTGTTTTTGGGCAATATATAGACTTTAGTACTTAAAAGGTCTACGCATCCTTTGAGAAGAAAGAGATAACAATAAAAGAGATAGAAGAAGATAATAATATGTGATTAAAAAAAAAAGATAAAGAAGAGTCTATGGTAGGTGTTAGTATATTGAAGTATGGGAAATTCTGCTTGCAATTCAAAAAGAATTTTTTACACCCTTAGAATATATACATGGGGAAATAGATATGAAAAGAAAAAGAAAGTAATAGAAGCTCGATCTTATTAGTTATTAGATAAACTTCTCCGTAAATAACAAAATAAAAGATAAAATAAAAGAAGTTTTTACAAGTTAAAATTAGTTTAATCATAAGTTAATTTTTAACAATTTCTTCATTTAACTTTATCAAAAATTAAGTTTAACATATATATCTACTTCTTTTTTCTTATGTTCTGATTTTATAAATGTTTATAGAAAAGTTTATCTGGTCATAAGAAGATATATGGTAAAAAAATCGAGACACTAAAACAAATATAAGATTACTATAAAATTAAGGTGTCAAGAATAAATTAAAATTATTCTTAAATTATTTTATTTTGATCATGTTTGTCCATAAATTTTTGGAAACATGCCCTTCAAATATTCAGAATTGATTTTCAAACAATTGGAAAGTTTTAAATTTATTTATTTTTCTCTTGCAAAGGTTCCTGATGTTAAAAGAATCTGTTTAAAATCTCTCTCAATATATAAATGACGTATGATATGAAAACGATAATTTTATGTGAAAATTAATATATTGATTTAACATATTTTTAAATTAAAAAATGTAATAATTAAAGGTGATAGTCAGGAAATATTGCATTACCGGTGAGCCTTAACTCACAACAACGCATATGAGAAAGTTAAATACTTAGTTACTTGAATGGCTTTAGATAACAAATATTTTAAAGGGTCAACAAATATTTTAAACCTATATCACTTGATTAAGAGACACAAGTCGCTCCCAATGTATTAACTGTTGTTTGTACTTTTAACAACAATGGAGTTGCTTAAATTAAGCATTATTTTTTGTATAAGAAACAATGATTTTTGCAAAAAAAAAAACAATTTTTTACTTAAAAGATTTATATTTTAATGGTGGAATAAAATTAAGTGCAAATTAAAGTATAAAGAAAAGTGAGTTGGTATATGATTGCATCATTTGAATAAAATGTAAGTAAGTTGCTTCAACGTGATTTGATATAATGAGGCTCTAAATAATTGTTTTAATAAGTATATTGGAGATGCTCTAAATAAATATGATCACTCTTTTACTAATATATAATATAAATTTTGTATTAAAATATGGAAGTGTAGTTTATAATACAAAATTCACATACTCCACACGTTGAGTGAATACAATAGACTATGTAGCAGCGTGTTCAAAAATTAAAAGAAAAATTTGTTAAATAAATATGTTAAAAAAAAAACTGGAGGAGATTGAGATTCTAATGTTTGTCGGTCAATAAATTGTGTACTATCAGGGTGGCTGCGAAGAAGATATATCCAAACGATCTATTGAGCAAAAAGAAGAAAACCCTACCAAGGAAACATACCAATCCTGATTGACATGAAATACAGCACATTCTCTAAGATTTCATTCTGCTTCGTCCAAATAACTTAAAAAATATTATAAATAAAAAATAACTTTTAAAAAAATGTTCTATGGAGCTTTTCTAGAACTAATTTTTATTTTTTATTATTAAAAACAAAAAGTTAGTTAGATGTGTGCCCACACCATAATTGTCTGTCATTATTATTGTCATTATGTACAGAACCTAAACAAGTCTTCTACGGCTAGGTTTATGCTTTGCATTTATTATTTAAGAGAAGCCAAGGCAGAGGTTTGCCTTTTTTCTTTTTGTCCACGTAAGATACTAAAAACACAAACTACAACCCCCACTAAGTAAGATACTTATTAATTAATTAAATAAAAAAAGTATAATATTTATGTACCGATAATATAAAATAATTTACATTATTGATAATATAAAATATTTTACACTAATGGACAACTTTTTTTCTCTTTTAAATATATAAATGTATCTCTTAATGAATTGTGACTTGCTTGCTCATGAAAATGAATCTCGAAACAACGTAACGTCCTACCAATTTCGCCAGTATGTATTAGTATACTCGATTCGCTATCATTTCAGCGTAATTAACACAATCACTACGCACAAACCAAACCCCTCAGCCAAGAAACTGAACTACAACACTCAATATCTTCTTATTATTACTCAACATTCTTCACCAGCAAATCATCTACTAGGGTCCACGCTCATCATTCCTCCGTATTAAATATATATATATATATATATATATATTTTATGTATTTCCATCTTCCAAGTATCAGTTTCTTTCAGTTTTTTTTTTAAGAATTAATGAATGTTAGTATCAGATTTTTTTTCCCGCGTATCTTTTAGATGAATGAGTGAATCTATTTCGTACGCCTGAAATGGTTCGCGATTGAATAAGGTTTAAGCAGTGTCCAAAATTACTTGGTTCTGGTTAGCGTCTCTCAGGGTCTCACTCTCGCCCAAATTTTCACCACAAAAGATTCAGAATTTGCAATAGTACGAGGATTTTGCTATTGCACCAACTCCTTTATGTTACTTTCATTTTCTCACTTCAGTGTGAAACACTTCAACTAGGTGATATTTTCTAGCAGTCACATCATTGGGTGAACAACATTTTTTTATCCATTACCAAGTAACAAAATTAATTTTTTTATCCATTTTCTAGCAGTCACTCTTACTCCTTTCTAAGGGAATATTTTACGAGTGATCAAGAATCAGATCAATTTCATCCATTCAAACAAAATTAATTAAAATTAAATAAGATTAGTTCAACAGATCATATATATTAAATAGAATAATATATTGAATTCAATTTAATCGGCATCTTGGCTTCAAATTTGATCGGAGTTTGATTCTTGACCATATGAGTAAATCAACCCATATGGAAATAATTTTTTTTCTATAATTGGTACTCTACTTTTTTTGAAAGATTAATCTCATAATTTTTAATTACAAAAATATATACTTCGTTGACAAGAATCCAAAATTGTCTAAAATAACTTTATTCTCACCAACTTGTGTTTATGACTTTCTAAGTGACTGAGAGAAAGTGATACACATGAGTCATGCGCATGATTTTGGACCTTGTGGGTCTTTTACAGTGCAAATCCATTTATTTGCCTCTCGTTCGTGTGATAAAACCTATCTAATCCAAATTGAGTTCAATTAATTATGACAGGCAACTTTCCATCTCAAATTTAACCAATCTCAACCTGTATGCAGCCTTACCAGTTATATAACTTTTTCATTAATTTGGATTGATATTTTACATGCATAAATATAATATAAGATTAATCCTTGAAGTTGAGGTGATTACATAAAGTCTTTGTTAGATTAAAACTCTTGAACTGAATTCTTGAAATTTTGGGTAATTAAAATTCATGAAGTGTTAAAATATATTTTTATTGTCATCAACTACTGTTAGAGAAACTCATTTAATATATTAACTAACAATTTCATAATCTGTTAATATAATCTGAAAACTTATTATTTGTTTATCAACCAATTATATACTTGCCAATTAATAAATGTATTATTAATTAGTGTGAAAATTATGTATATACCTGCCAAGAAACTCATTGAATCATGCCTCTAAATTAGTGCATGTTTATTTTTAATATTTTTTTATATAACTGTTGAATTGAGGTTTGAACCTATGATCTTACATGTAATACCTCAGCCCCACCACCAGGAGGTAACATATTTTATCTCTTTAATTTTATATGTAAAAAGACTTATATGTTTATTTAGTCTCTCAAATTTGAATAACTATTGTTTTTGGACTCCCAAATTTGGTTAATTGTTATTATTTAGAAGGTTTATTTCAATTGAACATAATATTTGAGTTATTATAAATCTAAGAATATTTGTCTTTGATTCCTACAGGAAAAAAAAATTATTTTGTTGTCTTTAAAGAATATTTTGTTATTAAATTTCTAAATAAACTTCATTCATGCCAAAATTAAAAAATGACACATAAATAACAATATCAAAATTTAAGTTAAAAAAATACTTTTCTTTTTGTTTCTTATACTCTTTTTCACAAATAATATTATTCAAGATAGATCAATGAGTATCCCTCCCTAATTGTGAGATACTGACTTAACTCGTTTAATTTAATGGTGACTGCTTTGGCACCTTAAAATTAAGAGGATGTCGAAATCATTTTATTCTAAAATAATTAATAAAAAAACAACTATATGTACATTATTTGTATCTTTTCAAAATTATATCATAAATGAGTTGAAATTTATTTTAAATTTTATAATTGCAAAACTGAGGGTTTTTCCCCCAAAGTTTTTACATTAAATATGAAAAAAAATCTGCAAGTGCAAATGAAATTGACAATAAAAAGTAAATATCTCAAGTCATTTTTTTTACTGCAAGATGGTTATCTCATATCATTACAAAGAACAACATTAATAAAATCAGGAACATTAAAAAACGAGTGCGGCTAGCATAGAATTGAAACGTTCGAGCTAATGAGTAAGCAATATTATTAGATTGACTAGCTTGTCTGTGAAGTAAAGTCAAAGATGAGTTGTGAACTAAATTCAGTTTCTATTTACACAAAGAAATAATGGATCACGTATCGGTATTGACGTATAAAAGAGGGATGCATTATGCTCATATTATTAGATTCATATTATTCATAAAGTAAATATTATAAATGCACACGTTTATATAATTTATTGATCTACTTTAAATATCTAATAATATCCTTTGGAATGTGCAGATTTCATAAAACTTGACCTAAATTCAATCCATTGTTATCTTGGATCTGAATGCGAGTGGAACGCTTACATAGGGCCGTGTTTGCCTACGCCAATTTAGGCAAGTGCCTTAGTAGGCCCCCTTAAAAATTAAGTGCTTATTGTTTAATAACAAGCACCCTTTTTGAAGTACCTTAGGTCCATCAGTATGTTACTATTTTTAAATCTCAATATATACCTTAGGCATTTAAAAGATTATAAAAATGTGTGATTGCAACTAATAAGTAAAATGGATCGACAATTAAGAAAAGAAGATAAATAATCAAACTGTAGTTGTAAACTTCTGATTTTGATGAAATATGAATTTGTTTAAATTTTATCTGAGATCAATGATATTGCATGATAAATTAAATGAACTAATCATCTTGTTTATTGAAGATGAAACATTAAAATTATTTAAAATATTGATAAATAATTTTACAGCTATAACATTAGCAGTTAAATTAATATAAAAACTAATGCTTAATATTAAATTAAGTATCTTTAAAAGTTTTGCCTTGTGCCCTAAAATTTCTGAAAACGGCCCCTCGCTTGCACGTTATGAGACTTTGCAAAATCACATGAACTGGTCTTCAGCTAGCGTAACAATATATAAATCTATTTTAATACTTAGCAACTACGTGTGAGAGATTCTTATTATCTCACTTTAATCAAATATGTGATAAATTTGGGAAGATACAGCTGATCAATAAAAAAAAAAAACTGCGACTGTGCAACTTTGAACTCACGTCTTATAGATGTCGATTCAAGTTTTGGGTATAATAAGTTTAAGGAAGAAAGGAAGGAGAAAGAGAGTAATAACTGAAATTATTTTTAAAATCATTTGATGTGAGAGAAAATGAAAGGAAATAAAAATAATTTTTTTATTTAGTTATATAAAAAGTAAAAGAAAAAGATTATTGTTATTAATATTAATAGCCTAAATAAAAAATAGATATAGTATAACTAATTTTTTTTATATTTATATAAAAAGCAATTTCCTCACTTCCTTTTTCCATAATTGGATGGAATATGATATAACAGGAATCAGGGTGTGCAAGAAGTCGAAGTTGATTTGGAAAGGTCCAGGCCCAAAAGGAGAGTTACATTCCTAAGCACATGAAGGACTTTGTGTGAAGGGAAAATGAAAAAAATAGAGAGTTAATTATTAAGAATATACTTTTGCTAATCACCGGATCCCATGTTCCCTCTTTGCTAGGATTAGCTCCAATTAGAATTCCAAGGTATATGAAGGGGATATTCCTCACCTTACAATTAAGCATCCTGGCATATACACACAAAGTACGTTCCTCCATCCATATACCAATCAATTTGCTTTTAAATTTTTTTACCTTTAACCCGATACAAGTTTGAAGCTTCTCAAAATAGTTTTGATGCATAACATGTTACTTATAGAAGCTTTTGCAAAGAACAAAGTATTATTCGCAAATTGCATGAGAGACACCTCTACTTGATCTTTGTCAACTTTATACCCTTGGTAGCTTGGAGTCTTCCCCACTCGTCTCATCAGCCTGGACAATCCTTCTGTCACCACAAGGAACAAGAAAGTCGCAATGGTATCACCTTGCCTAAGTCATTTTTGTGCTCTAAACTCCTATTAACCAAAATTGATGTTCAGGAAGATAGCAAGCCTCCTTTAATCCAATCAATCCATTTTTTCACAAAACTTCATCCTCCCCATCATGTATCTCGAAATCCACTTTAAAAATCACACAGTTTTTCTTCCTCATTAGTGCCTTATCTAAAACTTCATTGGCTATAAGCACTCCATCTAACATGGATCTTCACCCCCCACAATAAAAAAAAGTACATTGTCTCTTATCAATTAACACACATTTCAATCTTTTGGCTAAGACCTTAGATATGCCTTTATACATACACCCAAGGAGTGATAGGAATCTATAATCCCCTAGGCCTAAACACTATTGGACCAAAACTCACCCATCATTATCATAAAATTCCTTCCCATGAAAATTCAACATTTTTTAATAAAAAGGAAATTAAACCCATTCGAACTTGGACTTTTATCCTTTTCCATTCCCAAACTACCTCATTTACCTCCTCACTAAATCTTGCACATAGACTTTGGTTCTCCGACTCCCCTATAGATTCAAAATCCACTCCATCTAAAGTAGGCCTGGACATAACACTTTTCTTAAATTTGTTTTGAAAGAATTCATTTATATCTTTTTTGACTTTGGATGGATCCTCCTCCCACACACCTTCAATCTCCAAGCCCTTCACCTCACATTGCTTCCTTCTCCATTTTACCATAGAATGATAAAACTTGGTATTTCCATTTCCCTTTTTCGACCATTTAAATCTCGATTTTTTGTTGTAAAAGAGATTCATGTCTTCTAGACATCCTCCAAAAATCTCCCAAAAGCACCCTCCTTGTCTCAACTTCCTCATCATTTAAGCCTTCTTCCTCTTCTTTCAAGTCCATCCCATTTGTTGTTTCTACTAGCTCCTTAGCTTGTTTTTGAACACCCCCAAAGCTTTCTTTATTCCATCTCCTCAACTCGTTTTTGAGTCTCTTTAATCTCTCCGTGAGTACATATGCCATCCAACCATGTACCTCGTAGGACTCCCACCAATGCTTGACAATGTCTAAGAATCTCTCTTCTAAGAACCAACAATTGAGCACTTTGAATGGCTTTAGACTTCAATCCACCACTGTATTTTTCAATATCAAGGGGCAATGATCCAGAAAACTTCTATTGAGAATATATAGCATGATGTTATATTTATAATGATAGTAAAATATTTATCACAAAATATACTTTAATTGAAGTTTGAGAAAAAATGATTATAAAATGATAATATAAATTTTTTTACACAATCATCTAATCATAACCTATTATATATAATAAGTCTGTTAACTTTTTAAATAATTATTTTAAAATAATTTAAATAATAATTTGTAATTAAATGATAATATAAAATCATTTTATATTTTTAGTGCATAAATATTAAACTCTATTAATTTTATAATTTTTTTATTCTATAATTTAATTATACATAATATTAATATTGATATATTATATTAAAACATCGAGTTAACTGGACTCATCTCATTTGAGTACAAATAAATGACCTGATAAAAAAAAATTAGGTTATATAAAAGAACAGAAATAAAGCCGTCTCAGTTCATTCTTTGCTCATGCTATATGTAACTATCTCAATTCAAGTATTATTTCTCTAACATACGAGGAAAAGAACAAAAGACAACTTTGAATTAACCAATATTCATCATTTTAATTTTACATAATTTTTAATGACCAGTATGGAGTATGGACACCTTATTTATGCATTATGTCTTCTCTATGTAAGAAAAATGTGCCATTAGAAAGCCTATTACATTTATTTCCGTTACGAGATCGATAAATCATCTTTGTGTCAATCTATATTTTCTTATGAAAATTCGGGCAAATCCGAATACGACTGGAACACATTAAAAAATTAGGCAAGTATATTCCAAAGCCCACTTTAACTTACATGCTCTAAATTAGTACGATTGGTTATGTATATTATGAATTGTCTCATAATTTTTCTTAATTAAATATACACAACTTTATCGATCATTAACCCGTCAAGATGACGTAAGAAAAAAGCATGAAGTATTCGGTGTAAAGTATTTTTTTTCTCTTTAATCCTATGTTTCATAAAAAACAAAATCTTAACTATTTTGAAATTTAATCAAAAGATAAATAAAACTTATAAAAAAATATTTTTTTAAGAATCAAATTCAAATATTATTCAAACTATTAATTTAATATTAATGAATTATGTCACATCATTTGGTCACTGTGCTAAAGTATTTGGCGTCCTGCTTTTGTGACGTGTAGATTTGTTGCACGAGGAGTATCCAATTAAAATTTTGGTCTAGATGTTGAAAATGGAGTTGAAAGAGATGAACGAAATAAAGTAGGTGACCATTGGAAAAAAAAAAGATGAAGAAGGAATGATCCTCGATCCACGATCCATGATCGTGTGTATTATTATTACACACAAGTCAAAGCACACCAGAAACAACTTGAGAGTAAGTAGGTCGATCGAGTTCTCGGAAGCATCCTCCCTGTATATCTCCTGCTACTAAGAAACATGGTCACGAACATCGGATACGACACTAACACGTAAATATCTATAATATCTAAAAAAATATAATATGAGTATTGTGTCAGTATATCATATCAGATACTAATACAAATACATGCCAAATATCAATCAGCATCACATTCATCAGTAACTCCATCTAGCATGGTCAATTTAAATATCAAAATACCATTCCCTCATACGTCCCTTGTTCTTTTTCTTCTTGGGAAAATCACGAACCCCTCCACTCTTGCTTCATTTCCATAACCCCCATGATTTCCCTCTTCCACCTCTTTCTCTTCCTATCTCTCCCTCTCTCTTGTCTATGTGACACGTGTCCCCTGAACTTCACCATCCTGGGCAGCACGAAACCCAGCTCCTTCGACACCTCGCGGTGCCAGGTGATCAGCCAATCCCTCCGCCTCGTCCTAT
Organism: Glycine soja; assembly: GCF_004193775.1. Taxonomy (NCBI): domain Eukaryota; kingdom Viridiplantae; phylum Streptophyta; class Magnoliopsida; order Fabales; family Fabaceae; genus Glycine; species Glycine soja. The sequence goes on along the minus strand of NC_041003.1, from coordinate 15,518,793 downwards.
CCGACTACCTCCGCCGCAGCGGCTTCTTCCTCCCTCCCCTCAACGCCTCCGACACATGCTGGACCCACTTCCAGTCCTACGTTAACAACTTCGACCCAACCTACAATATCACCTCCTCCTGCGGTTTCCAAACCTCGTGGATCTCCCAAGGCTGCAACAACGTCACCACCAAACAAGACTTCGAGTCCCTGGTCCCTCAACCATCCCTCCAGAACATCCGTAACAACTGCAACCAATCGCTCGAGAACAACTCCCCCTGCGCCCTCTGCACCTCTTCGTTTTCCCCTCTCCCGCCACTGGGAGACTCCGTCGGAAACCTCACCCACTGCACCGACTACGCTTTTATCTACGCCGCCGCTTTCGCCAACCGCTTCGGCCCCTCCGACCCCGGCACCGCCAAGTGCTTGTTCTCCCTTCAGTTCTCCTCTAACAACAACAATTCCTCCTCCAAGAGAAAAAAGGTTCTTATTTTTATTGGCAAATGTTAATTGTTAATTTAATTTTTTTGTTAGTATGAGTGGTCAAACCTGCTCGCGACCTTTTCCTTTTTTATTTTTAACCATCCCAGTCAATTTTATATCTCCAGGTTATTATTGCTGTTGTTTCTGTTGTCTGTGTCTTGGTCGTGTTACTGCTGGCTCTCTGGGTTTGGGTTTATTGCAAGCTGGAAGACAAGGTTTTGGCCGGGGATAAGGATGTTCGTGTCTCGGAAATCAGTTTGGTTTCTGGATTGGATTCCATGGAGCAGAGCACAACCTTGATCAGGTTCACTTTTGATGATATTAAGAAAGCAACCAAGAATTTCTCGAGGGATAACATAGTTGGGAGAGGTGGCTACGGGAATGTGTACAAAGGCTTGCTTCCTGATGGGAGCGAGGTTGCGTTTAAGAGGTTCAAGAATTGTTCTGCTTCCGGTGATGCAAGCTTCACTCACGAAGTTGAGGTTATTGCAAGTGTCAGACATGTCAACCTTGTTGCTTTGAGAGGCTATTGTTCTGTTACTACTCGTTTGGAAGGTTACCAGAGGATCATTGTTTGTGATATGGTGAAAAACGGGAGCCTCCACGACCATTTGTTTGGTTCTAATGGTATGAAATTGAGTTGGCCAATTCGTCAGAAGATTGCTCTAGGCACTGCTAGAGGGTTGGCTTATTTGCATTATGGGGCTCAACCTGCAATCATTCATAGAGATATTAAAGCAAGTAATATACTTCTTGATGATAAGTTTGAAGCTAAAGTTGCAGATTTTGGACTAGCCAAGTTCAACCCTGAGGGGATGACACATATGAGCACTAGGGTTGCTGGAACAATGGGGTATGTTGCTCCTGAATATGCTTTGTATGGGCAATTGACAGAGAGAAGCGATGTGTTCAGTTTTGGGGTTGTGCTTCTTGAGCTTTTGAGTGGGAGGAAGGCTCTTCAGATGAACAATGATGGTCAACCTTCTGCTTTGACTGATTGGGCTTGGTCATTGGTTAGAACGGGTAAAGCTTTGAGTGTTATTGAAGATGGCATGCCACAACCGGGTTCAGAACAAGTTCTTGAGAAGTATGTGTTAATTGCTGTGCTTTGTTCTCATCCACAGTTGTATGCTAGGCCTACAATGGATCAGGTTGTTAAAATGATGGAGACTGATGAATCAGTGCCTTCAATACCTGAAAGGCCAATTCCTCTTGTTGCTGGGAGGCTTGATATTGAGAGATCTGTGAGTAGTAGTGGCTCTGGTCAGCTCTCTAGTCCAACGGGTTATCAATCATATACTATAGAAAGTGATCGTCAATCTTCTAATTCTAGGGATGAAAGAAGCTCAAGCTCTAGCTCTAGGATTTTGAGTACAGATTGAGATTTTGGGTGTTTGGATAATTTGTTTGTACATGTAGATTATAGAATACTGTTTTTTTTTCTTTAAGTGTTTTCTGTTACAAAGCCAAATTGGATGTACAAATTAAATTTTGATTCTTGCTAGAGTTTATGTAATGGCAAACAAGAGTACGGATGATCAAGTTTTGATGAATTAAGTGTCACACTGTTGTATCAGAAGCAATCCTCCAATTCATTTTAAGAATCTTATGCAAGAAGTGATGCTATTTTTAGCTCTGAGCTCCATTGGCACTTGTATTGTATCTCTCTCCTTGTGTCACAACTCAATACTAAATGTTGAAGTAGATGAGTACAATTGGTTTTGTCAACCTAGTGGCTCATTAGGGGATACCGGAAATTAAGTTGTTGTAAGAGTGAAACAAGCATGGGTCATAACCCAAAAAAGAAGCAAAGTGCACATGTTCCCTTGTGTTGTGGGTTGGGTTAACCAGGCTGCTTCTGCCTATGTGCTTAATCGGCTAACATGGCCAATTGGTTTGACTTTTATTTTCCTGAACTTCAATCATTACCATAATGGAGCTGGCAGTTATTAATATATCAGACAAATGTACAAATAGCTTAAATGCAAGTAGGGTTGTAACGCACGGGGCTTGCATAATTCACGCATTCTCTTTTTTCCTTTTTTTGATGGGGTGGTGTATTATTCTCGAATAATTGACAAAAACAAAACAACTAATATTGTGGCCGAATTTATTCTCAAATATCACAAATTTCCAAATTCTAGAGGGTCAAAATACCCTATTAAAATATAAGAAATTAAAGAGCATCATATTTTTATTAAAGTAATGAAGTACTTTTTTGTTTTTCAAATGAGATCTTAATTGCCTTTTTTTTTTTCTTCGGTCGTGGGAGAGGCTGGTGAGGGAATTGGGAATGAGATGTTGGGATGCAGTGATTTGAATTTAGAACCAAAAGCTCACCACTTGAACTCTACCGCAGCCAGGCACCAATGGGATAATTTGACGATTGAAACTTAACCAACCACCTTACTCAAAGCCAAAGAATCAACAAGTACGACTGCATGAGGTTCATTCACCTGCAGAGTTGTTCATGAAAGATCAAGCAATTTGGTATAAAAAGTTGGGTAAGTGTACACCCAAGTGTTTCTCTAAATAGAATTGGTTTAAATATACTTTTGCTTTTTGGATTTTTTTTTGGAATTAATCCTATCTAAATTTTATTTATTTTTAATCCTTTATCTAAATTTTACTTATTTTTAATCCTTAAGGTTATAAATAAATGTGCTTCTTTTTTTATAAATAAAATTAATGTGCTTTTATTCACTTACAAGACTACAACTATACATATTTATTTAAAAAATTAAAAAATAAGAATTAAGACAAAACATCATCATATTTTAAGAATAGAAAACATTGAAACTAATATCTTTTTTTAGCCATAGCATGAATAAAGCTGGAATATATCATCCTATCCTATATATAAATAAAAATATTCAGCTTGAACAGGATTATCGGCAATAAAAGATACATGTGGTCTATATATATATATAAAAGATGGCTTGCCTTATCATTTGGATACCTTGGTGGTTGTCAGGCTTCACAATACAGTACATGATTTTATCATTCTAAGTATTGAGCTGTACTGAATAATGGGCTTAAGTCTCTTTTCTTTAATTGTTATGTACAGGAAGGATTGGCCCAGCTTGGAAGAAAAAAAAATATTGGGCCACAGATTTAGTTGAATTTATTCTACGGAAAGAAAATGTCAGATTTAATTATATTTTTTTTTTGTAAACAATCTATAATGTGAGATCCATATCTTTATCTCTTATGATTTTTTTTTATTTATCATTTGTAACTTCTTAGTTATCTTTGTATTTATAAATAGATTATTTCTTTTGGAATGAATACACAGTTCTCTCTAAATTCTTTTATTCTCTATTTTTCTCAAACTCTTTTACTCCAAGTTATATTTTATTTAAAAAATTTTAGTTTCTTTATATGATTTGGATTTTTTAATATACTCATACTATTCTTTTAAATTACATTTAGATTCTTTATTTTATCTTCCACAGTGCTAAAATCAAACGCATATACCACTTGGATTGGATTTTATCTTTAGTGAACTAAAAGTGTATAAAAAAACAACATTTAACCTTAATAGGCTCATTCATATTAAAATAAATTAAATTGACATATATTAATCTCTCAAAAGAGTGGACTGTAGGCTGTAGTTTTAAAAAAATTAGAAAGGAACAATATAATTTAAATATCTTTCCAAGGAAGAAAGTATAATTCATTCTTTATTTTTAGTCTTTCATTTACATGTTTCTTGGACTTCGTTGTTAGTTCCATATGCATAATCAATAGGTATTTATATAGCCATATTCATTACCCATCTCTTTCTTAAATGAAATGTTTTTTATGTCTTTTTTCTTTTTGGTATAAGAGGGGGCAAATCCCAAACTACAATGAAACTACACGCGGGGTGGAAACCCCCAAACGATCAGCCAAAAGCAATTGGCTTAGAAAACCAATCTTGTTTCTTTTGACCTAGCGAAAGTGAGAATCGATCCTAGATTTGAGGTAGAAATGAGGATTGTGCTCTGTTGTAAAGAAGATGGAAAGGTGGTCCTCTAGAATGAATTTAACTTGAGGAAAAAAAAATAGAAGTGAATCATTAGTTATTTATGTGACTTTCTAGAATATGTGAAAGATGGAGAAACATGAATGTCTTTAAATTTTAGAAAATCGAGAGAGTAAACACGAAAGAGATTCATTTATTATGGGAGAAACATGAATACCTTTAAATTTTAGGAAATCGAGAGAGTAAACACATGAGAGATTTGAGCCATAAACAATTACATAAGGACACCACACTTTAACCTTAAGGTTCAGATTTATAAATCTTCTCCTCATTTACATCTGTTTAACTTTTTTACTTTTAGGCTATACGAGACTTCGGTTAACTTGTACTCCAACAATATATTCCTCCCTTTCACATATTGACATACATGATACATCATAACATTCTTGGGTTATTTATGTGATGCTTCCCTTGAAACATGTTTGCCAATTTTGTCTGGTCCTTCTGGGCCATCTTTTATGGTTGTGCCAGCTTTGCCAATAAATTGAAGGAGGGCCAGCATGCTTTTAAGTTGTAACTCAACGGGGTCTTATCTTTAACTTGAGTGTGATGTTAATTTATCATCTCTTGGTACGTGCTTGCTCAATGTTAAAAAAAAAATAAGAGGAAAAATGATAACGACTCGGTTAATGTTTTTGACCTTCGCGTTCTTAGTTTGAAAAATATTTTTTATTTTTATTTATAAAAATGTCATCTTGTATTTAAAAATCTTATACAAGAAATAATAAAAAATTGTTTCACTGTTTCTTATACAAATTTTTAAAAATAACAAATAAAGTAAAAAAGTGATTCTTATAATTAAAAAAAAAAAACAAATCTAACAGCTCTGCTCCGTACCTAGAAGTAAAATGAACTAATTTTACTTTCAATTCAAAACAGGGTCTTATAATCCTGAATTTTACGAAAATTGTCAAGGAATGGAATGAGAAGCAAGAAATTACTTCGCAGAATTTTTTAACTCTTAATCAAAATCTATACATTTTTTTTAAAAAAAAAAAAACATACATCATCACATCACACTTTTTGTCATATTCTTCTAAATCTCTTTGAAGAAAGATGTGTACAAGGTAAGATGACAAAGAGACAAAACAAAATGCCCCATTTCCAAAATACTAATCTAAACCAAGGGAACTCAATTTATGTCTCAAGTCAATTGTATGGTTTCCAGATAGCCTTTGACGGATTGGATTCTGTTATTCTTACAACTCTCTGTCTTGGTTGTTGCGGATTCTTTGTCACATTATTTTCTTCTGGATTGTTATTTGCCTTCACCACATCAACTTTCACTATGTGATGATCTGATGTCCCTTTGGAAGAAAGGACTAAATAGGAACCGGGAACAAACTTGTATTGAGAATTTGATGATGATAATATGTAGTCTACCCGAGTTCCATACTTACATGTCCCCTGGACACCTGCATAATATATATTTACAATTTTAGGGATGATAGTATTAATCATTAATAACCACGTTGAACTTTTCAAAAAATCAAAAGCTTAAGAGGTTCAAAATTGAGTTTGTACTTTGGCCCTTGGCAATCATGACAACTGACTCGCATTCCCCTGCATAGTCCTTAGCATCAGTGTAGTCTTTACTCTTGAGATATTTCATCACTTCAACCTTTGGTGTTGGCTTTCCCATCTCTTTATAGTACTGGATCCAATTAAAAAATTTGATTTTGATTTTTGTTATTTTTAAGAATAAGACCAAAAGGCAACAATAATTGAGGTCCCTCACTTGTACTGACACATACCTTCACAATATCTGTCCATCTTTCTAGGGAGTAATCCGATTCATCAAGTGAATTAAGTCCTCCAGCTAAGATGTGAGGCTCATCACTAGATTGGATTATTGCATTTACCTGCTTCATTCGCCAATTCTCATCAAGATGATCAAGGTGAGTACAGTAGAAGTTAAGTTCACCTGCTTGTGGTACATCGATAGTGGCCTTCAGAACATTCCTGTGGCAAAAAATAAAAACAATTTTTCATTTTTTTGCATGTCATATTCATCCTTGTTGTTAAGTCATTCTCTAACTCTAACCCCCATAATTTCAGTCTAGAATTCTTCAATAGTTCTATCTTGGTTGCTTTCACGGTTTGGATTTCCACTTATATTCCCATAACCATTTTTTAATAGATGGTCATTACTCATTAGCAAGAATATGCCTTTGGAGGAAAGTAACAAATTTCTTGATACAATTATGATGAACTTGACTTGAGCAAGAACAGTATTCTGACTATTCTTCGAGACCAGACAAACTGTACCTCAATAGCATCAGACAAATTTACTCGACACCAAACTTTAATTATTTTATGCTCCACATAGTCCATTGTTTCGTTTTTCAAAACCACAAAGACGAATAAATTTATATTCTAGAAGAGTTGTTATAGTATTCAAGGAAATAGACCACTATTTTGTACTTGGAGAATCTAAAACTTTATACTATAAAACAAGAAGAAAATGCTGAAGGCTTCTAAAGAAAATTTTATGTAAAGCCAGCGAAATTCATGTTTCTTCATTCAGATATTTTAATGAGTACTACTAAATTATGCATCTATAAATTTCTAAAAAGATTCAAAATAAAATATAAATCTAAAGGGAACAATTGATGAGTGATGACATCATAGAATCGTTAAGGAGTAGGTGGGGATCAATGCCTCGCTGCGTACAGCTATTACAGTTGGCATGCCGTGCATCTATCATTGCCGTTGGCACGTAGAAGAAAAAACAAGGAAAGAAAGAATAAAAGACGTGAATAGCAGTTTCAGGATGATTGATGTTAGCACTAAACTTTTTGCGTAAAGCTAAGTGGGAGGTCGATCATTGCTTAAGCATATTGGTTTGGACCAGTAGTTAATGAATGAGAAATCTTATGTATGGTTTTTCGAAACTTCCCATGTGTTAGTTCAAGAATTATTTTTTCGTTGAAAAAGTTTTGGAATAATTGGTCACTTTATGAGCAGAAAAAGTGATTATCTTTTTTCATTTTTCTTTGCAATGGCAAGCACGAAGAAGTTTCTTCGAAATACATACAAGAGAAGTAAACCAAAAGGTGTTACAACTTTATTTCTTTTTCTTTTAAAAAATGTTTTCGTGTGGTTCCATTACGAGTTACGACATAAAAAAATTGAAAGGAAAATACCTGCTCTATGTATAATGTATTTATAATAGTAAAGTAATCGCATTTTTATAAGCGAGTCAGGCTGCTGGAAATGTACGGTTTAATTTAACTATATAAATCAATTGTTTTAAAATATTGTCAACAAAATTTTGACTTTAAATTATTCAAATGTTTAAATATTAATTTTTTGTTGGTAATAAAATGTTTGAAAACTTAATAACAGATAAAATATAATGAAATGCACTATAATAAAAAAGAAGAATATGTTTATGAGTTTAATTTGTATGTACTATAAATGTAATAAATTTTCATTGTCTAACAAATAAAAATTAATAATGCATATGACTTTTAAAATTGTCTTGTAAAAGTAAAAAAAAAAAAAGTTAAAGTATTTAATGGTTATTTATACAATGAGATAACAAAACACTGTAAAACTGTTTTGATTTCTAAATAGATAGTCTTTTTCTTAAAATAAAATTAATTATATATAACAATTTATGATTATATAGTAATGGATCAGTTAATAGAATATTTTCTTTATTATTTTCCATTATTTAAAAAGTGCAAAATGATAAAGTGATTATTAAATTCAATCATGATTAAGTTGCATTGGTTTTGTTTGAACAATGAAAACTACCATGATTTCACTTCCCTGTTCAGGTCGTATTCGATTCCACCGATGACGGACCCAAATTCAACGTTAACATAAACTAACAAAGTGCACAGAAATAAATGTGTGTAGCATTATGAAAAGCTAGTAAAAAGAGTGGTTAAAAATAAAAGTTGACCTGAAATCAGTGTGATCAAAGATTTTGTGAGAGTTCCAGCGTTTGATGGGCCATTTGGACAAGACAGCGTTGCCGTACTCAGGTGCCCAGCTTTCCGCGAACACGTAGTTCATTCCCAGCGCCGCCGCCAAATCCGACAATGGCTTCATCCCATTCTCTTCCTCGGCCTTCACATCTTGCAGCCCCAAAACATCAGCGTCCACTTCCTTCAGAACCTCAACCACAGTTCTGTTACTCACGTGGGCCCCACCACCTACCCACGAGGAGGCCTTGTCGTGTTCCGAGAAGCTCGATTGTCGGCTTCGCAGCAGCGATATCTCGTTGTCTGGTAAATTTATGGAAACCCTCATCTTCGATTTCGCCAACCTCGCCGCCTCTTGTCTGCTCCCCACGTTGGTGTCGCTGTCGTTTACTCTGTTCTTCACTGACTGCGACTGCGATTGCGATTGCGATTGTTTCAGTATGCTTCTGGGACGCTCCTTCGTGGACTTGGATCGCGAATTCAGGTTTTCGGGGTTCGAAGCGACCCCGTTTTGGTCCTCGAACGTGGGTTTGGGTTTCGGGAGCGCCGGTGCCATGGAGAACAGGGCGGCGTTGAAGGTCGCGACCCGAATGGGTTTCGGAGTACCCAATTGCGCGTTGGGATGAACCATGGAGGAAAAATTCGTGCTTGCTTCGGTTTGGGCTTTTAGGGCGTTCTTCCCGAGCTTGTTGATCACTACTACTTTGGACTTTGAGCGGCGGCGAATTGGCCACCGGAGACGGCGGAGGAGGAGGCGGAGGTTCTTGTTGAGGAGCTTGAGCATGGTGGAGAAGTGGGTGTGGGGCAGAAGAGGGTCTTGCCTTGGGGAGATCATAAGATGTGGAGTTTAATTGCAGAGTTGTTTTTAACTCTGTCTTGTGTTGTGGATTTTGTGATTAGATTAGGGACTAGTTGAAGGCTTGCTTTGTCGGAAGAGTTGAGTAGAAAAGGGGAAGGGGGCTTCTAGGAAATGAGTTGGTAGCATTTGGCATTTGGCATTTCCGAATGAAATCTTATAGGGAAATAGAATAGTTAATAGTTATTAAGATTTTGAGGAGGATGCCATAATTTAGCACATAGACAAGAAAAAAAGAGGGACGGGAGATGCTTGTGGCCACTGTCACGCTCATCCCCAACTGCTACAAAAAAAATAAATAAGATTATTGGGTTGCTTTTAGGTGTTTAGTGGACACAACACACAAGGGCAATGTCGTTTATGTTCTTTACCGCGCAGTAATAAGGTTATTAATTTAAACTACATGTAAAACTTGTTGATGTAGTTTAAACTCGTTGCATTTTTATAAATCATTATCAATAGAGAAATGTTTAACCTGAATACATTGCAGTTGCAATCACACAAGTGAATTGTGCAAAGTTGGTAGCATTGTACTACTATTGTTTATTGTTTTTCTTGTTTGACTAAGACACACAGGTAAGCCAATTAAGCGAATGAAAGAAAAAAATATATTAGTGGTTATGACAATAAATTAAATGAGCCAACAACAACTTCAGCTCCTCCTGGCCATGCAAGTGAGATTCTTATTTGGAACTCCACATCACAGGAAACCCGGCGTACCCATCTCCTATGAACCTAATAATCCATAGACTAAAGAGTTATTATGACTGTTGACTCTGCAGTTTTGACGTGAGAACTTCTCGTGTGTGATAAAAATTAAAAATCCCAATCCAATGTGAGTTGGACTGGGGACCTCATTTCATCGACTTAAGAAACACCTTGTGAAGCGCAAACAAAGGTGGAATATTGGCAGGGAAAATTAGCACACACCTTTCTGTACTGCTCTTAGGTTCCACCATTTTAGAAAAAGGATAATTTAGCTTTTTCTCCCTACTGATATCGTGTGCGTGCATTTATGCAACTACTTTGCTGAAAATACTTAATTAATTATCGTAAGGAATCAGAATAAATAAATACATATTTCTTTTTATAAGAATTCAAAATTGAAAGTAATTTTTTCGATTGGTTTGGAGGTGGAAGATCCCCCGTATTGGTTTGGAGGATTTGGGATTAGGGTTTCGATTGTGTTGATTTTTGGGGGTAGTTAGAGTTTCGATTGGAATTGATTTGAGGTGATAGGGGCTATTTTTTTAAAATTATAATAATAATTAAACTTGCATTTATAAACTGTCACTTTTTCACAACTATATTTATTTTTATATTTTTATTTTAAAAATAAATAATAAATATAGTGACAGATTTTAGTGGTTATTATTTTCAATTGTTATGATTTAAATAATTAAATATTTTAATAATTTAAGAAATCAATTAAACTTTAAATTATTATTAAGGAAACAAATATATAATTAAGTCTTTTTTAATGGTTATATGATCATTAATTAATATTTAGTTTTTTTTTATTCAGGAGGAATAAATATCAAAAAAATTTATGATATCTCACACTCTATTCAAGCGAGTGAGCTAATTTTAGTGTTCATCATATATATATATATATATATATATATATATATATAAAAGCATGCCAACATTTATCTATCTATTTTGTGTTTTTATATTGTAATTCTTGTACTTTCAGAGTGATTTTTTTTTTTTAAATGATAATACTTAAATATAATCATTAAAATAAAATTACCGTTTTAGATTGCACAGTCAATTACAAATTTAATGTGATTTGTTACTTTTTTAATAAAAGATAGCATGAATTTTGTAAATGAATATGTAATTTCAACGTTAATTTTAATCTAATAGTTATAATTAAATGGTATGTAATTTCAACGTTAATTTTAATCTAATAGTTATAATTAAATGGTTTTATATTTCTTACCATCATCAAAAGGCGTCATAAGATAGACTATTAAATTATCAATTTTTTTCTCTCTCATAAATAATAACTTTTCAATCTCTCTCCTCTCTTTTATCATCCTAATATAAATATATTATGAAAATTTCGTACTATAAAAATAAATGTAAATTTTAATTTATAGTATTTTTTAAAATTTCAGGAACATATTAAGTGGAAATAAATCAAATTAATATGAAAAAGCTGATTTTTATAAAATACACAATAAAAATATAATTGAATATAAAGAAAAGATTACGTAATTTTTTTAAAAGATATGATTACCTTTAAAAAAAGAAAATAAAAATATTTGTTTCATAAAGATTACAAAAACGTTATTTTTCAAAAAGAAAATGTGATTCAAAGAAAGCAACAATTTGGTTGAAAAAAATATAAAAACAATGTAATTTACTATAAATAGTTTTAATGCTCATATAGATGAGAGAGGAAAGATAAATGATTATTTTAAAATTAATCATAAATTACTATAATAATCTTATATTAAATGACTTTCAAGATCAAAATTATTCCACTCGAAAATCAACCTTCAAAGAAAGTTAAAGACGCTAGCATATAGTACTTTAGTTTTTGTTTATTTGATAGGCTGAGTTCTATCACACTTTTCTTTCGAGAGAATAGCCTCAATAACAATGAATTAGGGTTGTTGAACGGGTCAATCCATGGAGCTTTCTCCATGCCCGACAAAGAAAACTTGGTGCGACCACTAGAATCGATCTAAATGAAGCTTCAAGCCTAGTTCTTGGGCTTTTTCTAAAACTCGCCTATATGGAGGAAGATTAGGTGGGAAAAATAAAAAGAGAAAAATCACATGAGAATACTTAGTTATGAAAAGTAAAAATAATAAATATAAACTATTATATTATAATTAAATAGTCAAGATTAAAAGAGATCACCAAAAAAAAAGTCAAGATTAAAAGATAAATACGGTTTATTTTTTAAAAGCATGCATATAACTGCTAAACAATTTTTAATTTTAACCATTTATATATGACTTAAATTTAAATAGTTATTATATTTTAAAAATGATAACACATTGTTCTCATTATAAATATGTGTGTGCCTGGCAGCATCACAATTTTTAATTGATCATGTAACCAGTAACTCAAATTTCATTCTTATATAAGTAAACATAATTAACTTTACACTAATTAAGAAAGTTAGTTGATATCATTTAATTTTTTCAATCTCAAGTAAAAATATAAAATTATTTTTAAAATATCTTTTATTGGAACTTTGTGGTATATGTGAACTTTTGTTGCTTTCCATGGCACTTTCCCATTAATAGGTCTTATGTTAAGTCAATTCGAACTTGATGGATATGTTCAACTACGATCTTATATTGCAATCACATTCTATCATATAAAAAAATCATTGAAAACATGATTAGAATTAAATGATGGTGTTTTAAAAATAATAACATTAAATTAAATAAAATTAATTAGATTTATTTATATTTAAGTTGAACATATAAGATAATTTTCTTGCTTATATAAGTTCAGGATTAGTAACTTTTAATCTTGATCACTTATATAGTTGTATGGCTCTGGCCTATAATTTTCACATTCTTAAAAAATAAGAAGACTTCTTAGATTTCTTGTAATATTGAGAAACCAGAACAATAAACATAAATCATTAAATCACATTTGGATTATCAAAATTAAATGATAAATGCACATGATTTTTTTAAGTGTCATATGATCATGTGGCCATTGACTATTTTTTATCTTGACAATTCATATAATTGTATGACTAAAATTTATAGTTCTTATTTTTTATGATAATAAAGTGAAAAACACTTTAAGGAACATAGTTTTAAATTATAGTCTCCAATTGCAATTGCAGCTGCAACGCAAACGTTTTTGACTCATAGCAACTGTAATTGTAATCGCATCAATAATATTTTTGGTAATTGTCTGTAATATAAAAGATTTTTTACTTACCACAACTACGATCATAAGTCAGTAACTAGAATTTAAAATCATGGTAAGAAATAAAAACTATAAAATTGGACCTTATAGATGGATGATTAATATTAAAAGTTAGTGACAGTGAGGAGATTGAGAGTCTCATAGTGTACGTGACTGTGTTTTCGATTTTTCAAAAAGTTGATTTATAAAACAATTTCTAAAAACTGACTTTTGGATCATAGAAGTGGAGTGTTATTTTTCCACCGTATAAAAAAGACAATAGAAGTGAGGAAAGATGTGAAAATGAAGAAGAAATTTCGTGAGAAATGATGAGATGAAAAATAAGTAGACAGGAAAAAAAAATAGAATAGAAGTGAGCGGAGTTGTCTAACTTATTTCAAGTAAAAGTGGGATTAAATAAATTCATTGGTGTAATTGATATCTGCGACAAATCATCTTAAATTACATGGGAGAAGTGTACTTATAAAGTGCAATAGGATTGTTTAATCCTTGGGACAAATTAGAAAACCCCGAAGTGAATAAAGAAAAGTTATTGACATTTATTTGTTTTTGTTTGATTTTGGTAAGGTAACAATTTTTTTTTATTTTTAGTTTTTATAAATTTATTTTTCTTATTTTAGTTTCAATAAATTTGTATTTTTTTAATTTTAATTGTAGATTTATATTTTTTCAATTTTTATTCCTATAAATACAAACTTGAACTAAAATTGAAAACATAAACTTACAGCTACAAAGTAAAAATGAAATAAATATCTTATATTAATAAAAATTAAAAAAAGTAATAACTTACGGGTACTAAAATTATAAAAAAAAATTAAAAAAATCATAAACATATTTAAACCTATGTTGTTCATAATTATTTTAGGATTACACTATTGATGAGTTTTCCAATTCGATACTTATCCGTTAACGGGATAAACATGTTCCAGATATGATAAATGCGAATAGTGACAAGATAAAATATGAATCATCTTGTTCGAGTTTGATCGGTTTAATTATATATATAAATATTCCTTTTGTAAATGATCTTTATTATCTGTGCACTGGTCCACCAATTTTGCAGAGACATAACATGGTAATGTCATATATATGTAAAAGCAATAGGAGATTCAAATAGAGTTTCACGCTCAACAATTAGACTTATATCTGCCTAAATATAATGATCAAAAAACAATATAGTAAAACAACAAGGTCTGTTTCAAAATGTATCCTACACGCTTAATGCACCACAGTCACACTGGCGCAGGAATATATATGTTTGCCATATAATAATGTAAAACTAATCATCACGTATAGTCACTTTCTGTAGGAAAAGAAGCACGAGCATAAGAAGTCTGAAAGAGAAAGGCATGAAGATTGGTCTCTTTAAAATGTGAGCTAGTCTAGGCCCGGGCTTGCATAATAGTGTAACAATGATTTTATAAAATGTAGACAAATGGTATCCACATGTTGTATTTTTTTGGGTATTTCTATACACGTGTGTGTGTGTATATATATATATATATATATATATATATATATATATATATATATATATATATATGTATATGTATATATGTATATGTATGTATGAACTTATTTTAAAAACTTTCAAACAAGCCAGTAAGAGGCTAAGACTTGTGCATGTGCATATGATCATTGGACCTCGTGGGATTGATGCATCACAAACCACCACACTCAAGTAGTTAATAATGTGGGTCTAGCTAGACTTTTGTGTATCAACAGATATCAAATGCATGGATTTGGTATAAGAAGGTCGCCGTAATTTGACAATTTATGATAGACTATTTATTCATATGAAAAGTTTGTAAAAAAAAATCAGGTCTGTAATTAAATAATCTAGTGACTCCAAAATAATTGTTAAAAAGTACTTAATTCTGCTTTATCAGCAAATTTCAATACTCTGGTTTATCTTTCCTCTTCCTCTAATTAAGGAAACGTACAGTTTTGTAGACAAGGATCTGTGCTTCTGATGTTCTAGGTGATAACATGATATCTATTTAGAAATTAGAATGTGATCACTTATATCAGGAAACATGAAATTAAATGAGAGGGAGAGTCAGTTGACACTTCTCTTCGGTTTCTGCTTTTTTCACTCCTAATGACTCGAGCCTTGAAACAACCAAGTTACTTTAATTTCCAGAACGGTTTTGCAAAGAAAAAGAGTCTCTTAACAGAAGTCAAAGGACTCAGATGATCCAGTTTAACACACGTCTACATTTCATGAATAAAAGAATCTTATACTATACGGATATTGCACATAACTAATAATGTATGCATCCTTTAATTAATTTAATGATCAGTTTTAGCCAACTCTGTATAGGATATATAAAAATGCATTATTAGGGTATGGCTCTATATATAGGTATGGCTTACATATATACAATATTGAATGCAAGCGTTTTGAAGTGGCAGTTCCAAATTTTTAAAACAAGTTCCTATATCATTATATCAACTCCTCAAGGAACGTACGGATAAACATTATTATGAATGTACCATTCAATTAATTGGACAGATAGAATTCATTATTCATTACCTCAGAGACTGTTCTGAAAGGGAATACCATGCCAATGACTCAAATTGCCCAAAGACGGATAATTGAGCACCCCAAGTTGATGATATAATTCACGAGCTTAGCTAAACCTGTCTGAATCATGTCCAGAATTTCTGTTTTATGAAAATGGTTCTATACATGTTTCCATGTCATTAAAGAGGGTCATTACGCGGAAACCTAATACTCGATACTGGTAGTGTAAACGTGTCCCTGCTCCCTAAGTGACACCATTACAGCAATATACTTTAGTTTTCATCATTAGGTTGGATCATATATTATATGCCCAAGAAAGAACCTGCTAAATATGATCCTTCAATTGTATTTTATTCATGTGTCATGTGAGTGTATGGAATTTGACTTAAGCGTGTGGAATGCAAAGTGCTCTTTAGGTCACAAAACCATTAATTAGAAAGCTAACAATTTTAGTTTTACAAACTTCATAATTTATTTTTTATTTTTCATATATTTTACTATCTAACCATTATTATTGTACTTTAACTTCTTTTTTTTTTATTACACTTCACACTTTAAAAGAATCAAATCCATAACATATCTAAAGTTGACAACTTGAGCTGGTTTGGTCAGTCCAAACTCCAGAGGATCAGAATATTTCGGCCATGAGTTTATATACTTTTTCCGTTTCTAATTATAATTTTTTTTTACTAATTCATATCCTTTAAGAAAAGTAATTAATTATATTAAATTTATTAAATTATTTGTATTATCATTTTAAAATTATTCTTTTTTTTCTCTCTATTTCCTTAATTATTTTTTTAATATTTGAAGAGAGAAAATTAAAAATATATAAGAAAGAAATAATTAATGCATTTAAAAATTTAAAAATAATCTTATAAAAAAGGACAAATAAATTTCTAAAAAGGGATTTACAATTAGAAACAGGACGAGTATATCACAATTAAGCAATTATTAATCAACCAGTTAATATTATTATGCCAGACTAGGTTTTTCTTTATGAATGCTTACACACACAAAGATTAATACCGCACTAACATTATATAGAGAATGCGCTTGATAAATATGATAAAAGTGATTTGCTTGGATTTTCTTTTTTTTTTTTTTTTTGAGAGGCCAATAATATACTATATTAATAAGGGGGAAAGAAGTAGCCATCACCACAAGACGTGATCAGTTTTCACCAAACAGAATTGCATCAACCCCATAGCCAACTGATAGCAACATCCAAATAACAGAACACATAGAGACTGCAGCAGTCCCAAACGACACAACAGACAACAAAGAGGAATTCACAGCTATGAATAGCAGAAGCAAACGTGACACTCACAGGCCCAAATACCTTGCAGATTACGTGTGAGAACATGCCCATTACACAGCTTCTAGAATCTTACTCATTAAGCGCCAAAAGTAATTTCCCACGTTTTAATTGATACCTGTAATAGTTTTACAAATTCGAAAGTCTGTTATAACAACTTAGCAGAAAATATCTTGTAGAAAGGCTATATAAAGGAAGCAATAGAATAAAATGGGTATCAGAACCATTCCAATATAATTTTAGCTTATTTTTTAGTTCCTGTAGCTATCACCAACACTTTATGAATTGCATCAACCCCATAGCCCAACACAATAACTACCCCTCCCGCTAAAAGATGCTACTATACTAATGATCGTAGCACTAAACACTTGTCCACAAGCTATCATAGAATGTTCTTTAAGCAGAGGAGAGGTTGCATCTGTCATAACCCAACACCATTATCTGAACATGATTTGGTCTAGCACCTTTTGGGGACAACACTGAACATCATTAAAAACAACCTCATTGCTAACAATACAACCATCCATTCCTTCTTGATCTTTGCCCCCCCACACATAGCCACCATGCTGCCAAAACTGTGTGAAGTAGTCTGCAGGCAATGCTTGCTGAGAACCAAACCATGCATAGCATCTCTGCCAAACATTGTAAGAGAAGCTGCAACCAAATAGAAGATGGGAAGATTATTCAGGGTCCACCCCACACAGAGGGCAATGCAAATCTGCAAGCTGGATATTCCTTCTACTCAAACCATTCTTTGTAGGAATTCTGTGAAGTGCTACCTTCCACGCAAAGGCCAATTTGAGGGAGCTTTGGTTCTCCAAAGGGATTTGAAGAAATCTGTATCAGGTGGTTGCGATTGACAATGTATGGTGTCATAAGCCCCTCTTGCCGAGTATCCTTCCACGCCCGAAATCAAATTAGCTTTCACAGCTTCCTTAATAAGAGATTTGCTTGGAATATGTAACGATTTACAAACTCAAAACCCAAATTGAATATAGATAATATATAATAATCATTATAAGTTATAATTAATGTCACCTTACATAACAGGGAAATGTGGACCATTTGCATAGTGCACAAGAAAAATAAGAGATATAATTAATGTATTATGTTATTTGAGAGAAATGCCATGTGAAAGAAACATTTCCCAATACGCACTTGAAGTACAACGCAATACACAAAACACACCACACAACACACAACACACAAACAGCATAAAAAAGTTACGTCGACAGCAGGGTTCGAACCTGCGCGGGCGAAGCCCAACAGATTTCAAGTCTGTCTCCTTAACCACTCGGACATATCGACTTGTTGTTTTAGGCATTTACTTTATTTTTATTTATAACAAATTATTACACCTGACCCTGTTTTTTCATATTTACGACAACTCCAATATCTTATCTTAATATAGTAAGTAATTCTAGATTTTTTTTTGTCCTGTCAGAAACTTTTCCGTCTAAAGTATGGGCAAATTAGATTTTCATAATATTATTACACAACCCAAGCAACAAAACCCTTTTTTTTTTCTTTCAAGCTGCATTAGGGATTTTTGATTGAACATGTTATCTTATTTTTTACTTTATATTTATTTTGTCATTATTTCTTCTTTTCTTCAAATGAACTGGGCCTAGCCTAGCTATTAGAATTTTATTTTTAGGCTAACAAATTTTATTTATTTTTGTATGTTTCGGTTCATATTAATTTATTTGCAATGTTAAAATTAATTGATAGTCAATATTAATCTAAATTTCTGAGGGGAATAATACAATGAAAATGAGTTAATGAAAAAGAATAGCATTAAAACAATTAATCTAATTTGATGTTAAAAATTCATAACTGTTTTGAAATTTTGTGCGTATCTTAATTTATTTTTCACTTTTATAATAATTCAAAAATAATGATAACCATAAACACAATCATGTGGTTATACTAAACAGAAATTATTTTTAATTATAATAATTAAAATCAAATATTTAGAATTTGAATGAAATAGAAAATGAAAATTTAAACAAATAAAAAAAGTCAATAAGATGTGACATTTTTTATCTTTAGAATTTTGAATGATCGTATAGTTTATTTTATTATTATTCTATAATTTAATAATTATATAATTAAATTATTTCTTAATTTATAATTTATAATTTATAATAATACATAATATAAACACCTAAAAAAACAATCCATAATATAATAAAAAATAATTATGAAAAAAAATTATATTCATAATATTACATGTTACACCTTAAAATACAGAGTTATATAATATTATAATATATATATATATATATATATATATATATATATATATATATATATATATATATATTAATTAAATAAAGTATCAATATATATGCATGTAATGTACTTCACAGAGAGAAAATAATGAATTTTTTTATTGTGATGTTGAGTAAGCTGCATAAAATTCATGCACTTTTTATTATGTTTTGTGACTCGTAACAACATGCATAAACATTGTTTGAATCCATGTTAGTATTCTTATTTCTTTATGGATTATAGTAGGATATAATGCATATGATGCTACAACACATGAGTACTTAGAAAGATATAAGATAAGTTGAATGATTAAGGGGGAAGAAAAGAAAAAATAAGTGATGAGTTTGATTTTCTCTACTAATAAAACTAACATTTATCGATAAAATATAAATAAAAACATGTCTAATGCTTCATTTTTTTAACTTTTCCATTCACTAGCTTTTTGTGTCCATTAGATTTTGTTGCAACTTGCTTATTTGTGCCATTATGTGGGTCCATTGCCCTTTGTTGTACTTGCACATCATTACTCATACCCACATGATTTTGTTGAGCAACACTCTTATTAATGTGAACCATTCTTTCAGTTAAAGCCTCCTCAAGAAATTGTGCAAGGCTTGCATAACATGAGCATTCTTTTAACATCAGATACAATATGTGCATAATTTACACTTATAATCTATTTATTAGCAAGCAATAAATGTCTTTTCGTAACCTTTCTAGCCATTTTTTTAGTTATCCATTTTCTTTTTCCTAGATTGTAGAAGCTAGGCTCTACTACATATGACGATATAATCCTATGACTAGTGCTTTGCTTTTTAGCTTTCCGATTTTTCTTTTCATAACTTTTTTGTGTCCATTAGATTTCATTACGTGCTTATTATTCCCACGAAGTGGGTCTCTTACCCTTTTGTTGAGCAACACAGTTATCAACGTAGACTCCTTCATCAGTTAAAGTGTCCTCATGAAATTGTGCAAGATTTGCGTAACGTGAGCATTTAACATCTTGCACAATATTCTCAAGATTCACACCTACAATATCCTTACTAACATGCAATAAATGCCCTTTTGTAATCTTTGTAGTAATTTTTATAGTTATCCAAGGACCAATATCTTTTATTCCTAGATGGTAGAAGGCTCTACTATGTGTAATTCTACAATCATGTGGCCAATGCTTTACGTTTTAACCTTCCCCCCCCCCCCTCCACTCCCCCGGTTATCTTTTTTGTGTCCATTAGGTTTTGTTACAATTTACTTTTCTAGCATCTGGATCCTTTACCTTTTGTTGTACTTGTAGACATTACCTATACCCACATGATTTTATTGAGCGCCACTATTATCATAGGCTCTTTCATCAGTTAAGGTCTCCTTATAAAATTGTTCAAGATATACGTAACATGAGTTTTTAACATTAGACACAATATCTTCATAATTCACACATGCAAATTCCTTATTAACAAGCAGTAAATTCCTTTTTATAACTTTTAAAGTCATTTTTTTTATAGTCAACCAAGTCCCAATTTTTTTTAGGATCGTAGAAGGCTTTATTTCATGTGACACTATAATCACATGGCTAGTGCTTTGCTTTTTAACTTTCCATGTTTGCCTTCCACTAGGTTGTTTGTGTCCATTAGGTTTCGTTATAACCTTCTTATTTTTGCCAACACGTGGATCCTTTAACATTTGTTGTACATGCACACCATTGCTCATGCCCACATGATTTTTTTGAGTATTGTTGTTATCAACATGGGTCCCACCATCCATTAAATCCTCCTCATGAAATTGTACAAGATTTGTGAAACATGAGCCTTTAATATCAAAGACAATATTCTCATGATTCACTATCACAATCTCCTTATTAATAGGCATGAATAAATGTAGGTAGGTGTGATCCACATCTTGTTGAAGCAAATTCTTATAGCTTCCATGTTAGCAAGCAATAAATGTCTTTTAACATTATGAAACCTGAACACAAAAAGTGAGCTTTTAACATCAAACATAATATTCTCCTTATGAAATTATGCAAGATTCGTGTAAAGTGAGCTTTTAACATCAAACATAATATTCTCATGATTCACACACATAATTTCTTTAATAACAAGCAATAGATGTCATTTTGTAACTTTTCTAGCCATTTCTTTTAGTCATCCAAGGACCAAAATCAATTTTTGTCTGGATTGTAGAAGGTTCTACTACATGTGATGTTGCAATCATGTGGTAAGTGATTTGTTTTTTAACTTTTCTTGTTCCCACATTGTTAGATTTTGTGTCTTTCATTAGGCTTTTTGTGTTCAGGTTTCGTTACAATCATCTTATTATTGCTTGCATGTGGGTCCCTTATCCTTTGTTGTTGAACAACATAGTTTTCAACGCAGACTCCTCCATCAATTAAAATGTCCTCATGAAATTGTGTGAGATTTGCGTAACATGAGCTTTTAATATCTTGCACAATATTCTTAAGATTCACATCTACAATCTCCTTATTAACATGCAATAAATGTCCTTTTGTAATATTTCCTGTCATTTTTTGTAGTTATCTAAGAACCAATATCTTTTATTCCTAGATAGTAGAAGGCTCTACTACATATGACGTTACAATCCTATGACTAGTGCTTTGCTTTTTAACTTTCCCATTTTCCCTTCATTAGTTTTTTTGTGTCCATTTGATTTTGTTACGTGCTTATTATTCGCAAGAAGTGGGTCCCTTACCCTTTGTTGTACTTTCACACCATTACTCATACCCACATCATTTTTGTTGAGCAACAATGTTATCAATGTGGGGCCTTCTATTAGTTAAACTTTCCTTATGAAATTATGCAAGATTCGTGTAAAGTGAGCTTTTAACATCAAACATAATATTCTCATGATTCACACGCATAATTTCTTTAATAACAAGCAATAAATGTCATTTTGTAACCTTTCTAGCCATTTCTTTTAGTCATCCAAGGACCAAAATCAATTTTTGTCTGAATTGTAGAAGGTTCTACTACATGTGATGTTGCAATCATGTGGTAAGTGATTTGTTTTTTAACTTTTCATGTTCCCACATTGTTAGATTTTGTGCCTTTCATTAGGTTTTTTGTGTTCAGGTTTCGTTACAATCATCTTATTATTGCTTGCATGTGGGTTCCTTACCCTTTGTTGTTGAGCAATAGAGTTTTCAATGCGGAATCCTCCATCAATTAAAATGTCCTCATGAAATTGTGTGAGATTTGCGTAACATGAGCTTTTAACATCTTGCACAATATTCTTAAGATTCACACCTACAATCTCCTTATTAACATGCAATAAATGTCCTTTTGTAATATTTCCCGTCATTTTTTGTAGTTATCTAAGAACCAATATCTTTTATTCCTAGATCGTAGAAGGTTCTACTGCATATGATCCTACAATCACGTGGGCAATGCTTTACGTTTTAACCTTTCCCTTTCCCCCTCCGTTAGCTTTTTTGTGCTCATGAGGTTTCGTTACAACCTACTTTTTTTCCAGTATTTGAGTCCCTTACTTTTTGTTGTACTTGCAGACATTATTCATACCCACATGATTTTGTTGAGCACCATTGTTAAAATTATGCAAGATATACATAACGTGAACTTTTAACATTAGACACAATATTTTTATGATTCACGCATGCAAACTCCTTATTTACAAGCGATAAATGCCTTTTCATAACTTTTATAGTCATTTTTTTTGCAGTCAACCAAGAACCAAAATCTTTTTTTTTAGGATCATAGAAAGTTCTATTGCATGTGACACTACAATCACATGGCTAGTGCTTTGCTTTTTAACTTTTCATGTTTTCCTTCCTCTAGGTTGTTTCTGCCTATTAGGTTTCGTTACAACCTTCTTATTTTTGTCAACACGTGGATCCTTTAATATTTGTTGTACATGCACACCATTGTTTATACCCACATGATTCTATTGAGTATCATTGTTATCAACGTGAACCCTACCATTAGTTAAAGTCTCTTCATGAAATTATACAAGATTGACGTAACGTGAGTCTTTAATTTTAAATACAATATTCACTATAATGTAGGTTGGTGTGATCTACATTCTACCGAAGGAAATTTGTATAGCTTCCACATTAGTTTGGCTTACTTGACATGAATTTGGTGTTGGATGTGGTTGGAAAACACAAATCCAAACATACTATAAATGTCTTTTCAAAACCTTTCTAGCAGGGTTTTTTTTCCAGTCATCCATGGACCTAAATAATTTTTTTTCCAAATTTTTCTAAATTATTACTTGCCATAGTAGGTTGCCCAATATTAGTAGAAACGTTAATATTAATAACATCGGCCCTGGAAAGCACTGAATAGGAATTTTCGTCATGGGTTTCCTCCACTCAAGATCAGCTTGCATCCTTTTTCTACACATTAAGTAGCTTTGTGCTCATTTTTAACAATGGAAGCAAATCAAATGAAGCCCAACATATTCAACACAATAAGTGTTGCTTCGAATATTGGGACTAATTTAAGCAAATCAAACTCAACACAATAATCGTGCAAATTTACCACAGGAATGGATGGATGTAAGATTATCAATTTTTAAGAAAGATCCTAACCAGTATCCTGCCCTCCTTAGGAATTTCTCATGATAAAGCTCCATGGCTAAACACAGGAAACAAACCCATACTACACATTCTGAGTCTTCGTACTTTCCAAGAAAGCAGGTTTTTAATGTTGCAGAATGATATAATGATCCGCCATCATCCACAACACTCAAACAAAGCATGATTGTAATCCTCCACCAATGTGAATTGCAACAAAAGTATCCATTCGACATATCAATAATTCTAACTTTACCGACCATATCCCAACTCTTTTGAATTTTATACTCCAGCATCTCAAAAACCCACTCTCTTTAGAAGGAGCAAAAGAATAATTAAAACTTCAATTTCTTTTAGAAAATTCTTGTGTCCTGCAAGAATTTTTTTCTCCTAAATTGGTTATGGGACCTACATGGATAGTGAGAATGTGAGATTCCAGAATTTGAATGGTAACTATCTTTGGAGGATTCTCCCTTCAAGATCAAAGAATTTCTCTTTGCTTTAGCTCGATTATCCTATGGTTAAATTGAAACAATAATCTAATGATTTAATTTAAAGAATAAGAAACAGATGGTCTAAATCAAATCAATTTTATACACTTCAAGGTGCAGAATGGATATTAGAGATCCTTAAATCTCACATACCTACCTGGACGAAGAGGGGAAAAAAAAAAGCACAAGTAGATATTAGAGATGAAGAGGCGTGATTCCAATTACCCAGTGAGTCAAAAGGCATCATTAAAATAAGAAAATGAATGGCCCAGATGGGAAATCTATAACCTGCATTCATTTGTACCTCCCAGCATGTAATGATAGAATATCTAAAATCATTCAAGTTACTCTATTATGTAAAAACTAATTGTGCTGATTTATGTTTCCAAATATAAAAAGCATAAACAGTCTTTACACTCAACTGTCTCTTGGGACAGTTCTTTCTTTCTCTATTCTGTTTTTCTTTCTTGTTTATTTCCTATTGTTTTTTTTTGGGGGGGGAGGGGGGGGGGACATAATGTATTTCTTCACGATTCCCATTCATTCAGGAAAGTCTATACTCTCTAATGCCGAGCAAATCTAGCATGAATCCTACGTTGGATTGGGGCCCTACATGAAGGGCATTCCTTCATCCCTTGTTTCTCATGGAGCTCATTGCATTCAGGACACACAACCTGATGTGCACATGGCAGAAAAACTACTGACATCTCCTCTGATAGGCACATGACACACTCCTGCTCACGCCTCAAACTTCCAGCAGCCAATTTGTCTTGGTAGCTCACCAATGTTTGTGACGTATCAGATTTCTTGTTTCCCTTCATGTTTGGAGCACTCTTGGTTCTTGAGAAACTATCATTCCTTACATCAACACACCTACGAAGTGCTGCTATTTTTTCAGAATCAGATTTTAGTTTCAAGTCAACCAACTCCTTCTCTAGCTTTCCAATATCTTCCACATATTTCTGCAGATCAGTAGCTGCCTTCTTTCTAGCCATATCCTCCTCAGATTTCATGTGCTGTTCAAGTTGCTCTCTCTCCTTTTTAATGGATGCAGCCTGTGCAAGGAGCTTTTCTTTTGCAGCTCTCTCTTTAGCCAATCTACCCTGTAACATTTCCACCAATTATAGTATAGAAGTAGACATCATAAGCTGTTTGAGTACCGATTATAAACAATGGGACCACAGATATAACAGAAAAGCTATTATTTAAACAAGTGAAACAAATTAATAAACCAATTAGCTTTAACAAGTGAAACAATCATGCATTTTACAAGTAAATAATGCAAATATATATGAATTGTCCTTTAAACAAATAAAAAGAATTTCAACGCACTGGTTGAATTCATTTAATAGATTGAGAAGTAATAATATGGGAGAAACATTTTAAGGTGATTTAGGATTTGTATTTCTCAACAGAAGACTGAAGGAACATCCTTCAAATAGCACAACTTAGCATCTTTCCTATGTTGCCAGTACATGATTATAATTGTCAACCACCTATTATGTAAATTAAAAAAAAATATACATATATTTAGTTTGAAAGTATTTTGAAGGTTAAACTTACGTATCTATGAGTGTTCAAGGTGCCTATGCAATATGCATGTGGGGTGCATAAGATTTAGAGTAGGACTGCCAGTGTACAGATAATCACAAGGCAAAGACACTCAGGATGTATGTTGACAATACATAAAAGTAAACTCAACAGATTTTATTTGGACATATCTTGATATTATTTGTCACTAAGTACTTTCATATTTGTCACATACCTCAACCTTGGCTTGAAGATTTGTCTCTTTGTGTAGCTCCTGTTGCAGATTAAATAATTTGTGCTTCTCTCTCTCAAGCTCATCTCGAAGCAAACTGTTCTGGCTTTCCAATATCTGGGCCTGTTTAAGAGCCATCTGCTCTCTCTCCAGTGCTTGTTGATGGCTTGTCATTGACTTTACAACCCACAACTTAGCAGCATCCAACTCCTTCTTTAACAAGGAATTTTCTGCCTCTAACACAAGAGTAGCAGAAGCAGCACTCTCAATTTGCTTTTTAGTATTTTCCATGGCATTCTCCATTTCAGATATCCTCTTCACAGCATTCTCCTCCACAATTTTCTTATCTTTTTTCAACAGTTCAGCATCTTGCTTCTCCTTCCTCAGAGTTTTAAACTCAGCCTGTAGTTTGCCAAGCCTATTGGTAACCTGCATAACCTTCTGATTTGTCCAGTTGTTCCAGCCATGTAGCTCATTCTGCAATTCTTGCACTCGAGTTATTAACTTCAAAATTAGCCTATCCTTCTCATCCCGTGGGACATACTTACCCAAAGCCTCATCAAAAGGAATATCAGCACAGTAATCAAGAATCTTGACAGAAAAGCTTAGCTCAGATTTTGGTTTGGACATATTGCCAGGTGTTGAAGTGTTTGCATTCACCATCCGAGAAGTAGATATTGTATCCTTTGCAGGTAATGTTCCAGACTTACCTCCTGCAGGCAAAACAGATGCATCATTGTTTGAAACATGGCATGCTACATTTGCTGAACGAACTCCTTTTGTGCTTATCATATTTGAGGAGCCACATTTCATTTGTTGATTAGGAATTTCAGATGGTGGCTTGAGTCTTTTTTCAACAACCAAACTGCTAACATTTGTAACCTTACCTGATTTAAAACTTCCTTTTCCACAAGACCTGTAAGTTTTCTCCATATGAAGGAATCTCTGTCTAAGTGCTGCTATTTCTTTCCTGTTATGCCGCTTAGAACAAGGTCCTGATTTACATTCGTGGGCAGGAATCCCTGAAGTTCCAGAGGATGTCTCTGCAGTAATTGGCAATGAAGCATTCTCTGCCTTAATTTTTACCCCTCCTGAAGCATGAGGACCTTGGTTGTTGGCAGAATTCTGGAAACTTCCAAACTTTGGTTCTTCAGACTTTTGATTCTGGTGATTGGTGGACAAATCCTTCTGGAAAGTTGGTGAACTGCAATTTGATTGGGGACTGGAAGAACTGGTGGAGTTTTCCCCATTACAAACAACACTCAGACGATCTTCCACTGCACAAGCTAGTGAAAGGTTCAAGTCACATATCAGCAAAAGCCACATTGCTTCACCAACTGTCAAGGAGGGTCTGACTTCACGAACAACAC
Organism: Glycine soja; assembly: GCF_004193775.1. Taxonomy (NCBI): domain Eukaryota; kingdom Viridiplantae; phylum Streptophyta; class Magnoliopsida; order Fabales; family Fabaceae; genus Glycine; species Glycine soja. Next base: position 15,491,314 of record NC_041003.1, on the reverse strand, counting down.
TGATCATCTCCACCATGGTGTAATGCAGCAAGTGCTGAAAATTGTCAAATATAAAATCTGTAATAGTATCATCTTCCCCCTTTAAAACATTCACCGTCTGATGTACAATATTTGAGACAGGGTCTCCTTCCTCAATGTAAAGGGCCTTCCTTGAAAGGGACATTTCAACCAATCTTGCATCAAAGCCTAATTCAACAACCCGCTTGAGTGCACCACTGAAAATCGCTTGCAAATTAGACAACAGTAGTTCCTCAAGCTGGCTTGCAATAGGATCATTCCAATCCACAAGCTCATGCATATAAAGTTCAGGTTCGTCTTCTCTAAACAACTCTGCCCACAACTCAGATGGACTAAATCCGTTTAAGCCACTTTGTGGAACCGGTAATTGATACCGAGGGAACTCAATCAGAGATGATGGAAAACTAGCAGGCAGTATAGAAGGATGAGTTAATTTTCTCTTGTTCTTACACCCTTTATCCTGTCTGTCCTCGCCATCATCTGTTTTGTCCATTTCAGGAACAATTACACTGAAACCCACAAAACCTTTGCCTATCAATTCTCTATCTACAAATAAACAAACCATAGGTCCAAAAAAAAAACGCATAACAAGGGATTAAAAAATAGCTCGCAAGGTTGGGGGATTCAAACAAAACATAAACACAATAAAATTGGGAACGAAATCCACACACAATTAACACCCATTCAAATAAAACCTTTTAAAACAACATCAAACAAATGGTTATTAAAAAAAAAGCAATAAATTCCACTTTCGCATTAAAAATAAAAATAAGGGACCCCAATCCAACAAGAGAAGGAAGAGAAGAAAAAAAACCATACCTCGGCCAAGAACCGCAAGACTGAGAGCAAAATGAGGAATTTCCAGTATCTGAAACTCAGAAAGAAGACCTTGTTAGAAATTGAAACCCTTTAAACAAACAGTTTATGTGCAAAGCTTATATAGGGAAAGCAGAGAGCGAGAATGGAAGCCAAGTGCATCCACATGCCAATAGAACACTGACAACCCATCACAGAAAAAAAGAAAAGAAAAGAAAAGAGATAACCGATGCAAGGAAAAATCCAATGCTGGGCTCAATAAAAAAGCATCCAAACAAGGTCATTGAATACAATAAATAAATAAAAACATTAATTTGTAATCGGCGACATAGGAAGCGAATGCATAATGGTACCTGACGCACGCATTGTTTCCATGGGTCGGCAATGGGAACGTTACGGAAGAGGAAATTAATTTAGGTTGCGGATTCTGGGGTGGGTCGAAGATGTTGTTGGCTTACACAGTGAGTGAACACTTGTCCTCTGTTGTGTGTGTGCGCGTACACTCTTTCTTTGGGTTCTTTCTGGGTTTTGGAAGGGTCCTTTTTTTTTTTTTTTAATTTATTTATACATAAGGGAATTGGGTTAGGCGCTAACTGCTTTGCTTGCGGTTAAAAGTTACAACTTAAAACCCCATTCGGCCTTATATATACCCAACCTAGCTCACAATACCACACACACATACATCTACCCCTTCAACAGATTAAAAGATTTTAATTAGTTTTTTGCATGAATTAATAAGTATTTAACTTGTATAAGTTTTTGACTAAAATGTTCTTATCTATTGTTTTGCAAATTTATGTATTGTTTTAAATTGTTTCATTTATAATTTCCTTCAATTTGTTATTTGTACAGGAGAATTCACTTTGACTGATCTTTATATGCAGTTTTTGGTGGGATAGTGTTCTTTTTTTAATGCAAATTCTACTGAAAAATATAACTAATGCTATATTATAAATATCTTCTAAAAATCAAAATTATTAATGCACCAATAAGAAATAGTCTTAATTACTTTACCATATTTAGAGGTGTAATTAGAAATACTTCATAATGTAAAGTTCGGACTTATTCAATCTTTATAGTATGTAAAATTTTCTTGTGTCAGTCATACATCACGAACAAGATTGATCTCTAACCAATGACTAATCCATTGAAATATTGAGATTCGTTTAAATAATTTATCTCTTTTAATAAATATTTTTTCTAATAAAATGATGTTAATTTAGCCTTTATTTTGATATAAAATGACAGTCAAATTTAAATTAAATGAATTTTGTGAAGTCAAACATTAATGAACAGTTTTAAAATATCAATATCTAATTCATTTAACCTCGAGAACTAATTTAATAATTTATTTAATTTTTTTTGCTGTAATTAATATTGTGCAGATTTCTTCCTTAATACTAATTGAGCTTTGACTAATTCAAATCAAATCAATTTGACTTGTTTATGAGAGTAAAACTCATCTATTTTCTTCATTTATGAAAGGTTAAATTGATTTATGGGTTCCATACTTATACCACATTTTTAATTAAGTCTACAACTTCTTTTAAAAAAAAATTGGGTTCCTAAGCTTTTCTTTTTTCTTTTTTCTTTTTCAATTGATTCATCTTGTTTAATTATTGTTATGAAAAATAACCACGAATACCTAATTATAAGTGCAAGCAGTGGAGTGGTGCTTTTGGAGTGTATTGTAAATACGATGGTAAAAGTTTTATGTTAAGTTTAAACCTTTTAAAGTCCAACAATTGAGAAAGACTTGTGAAAAAAGTAAAAAAACTTGAATTAAATTGACATGCAAAATTAAATACGAGGACCCAATTGAAAAAAAAAAATACTTCAATGTAATTTATAATATGAGAATCCACAAAATAATTTAACATTTATAATATTAGAATTTGAGATAAATATCTCTATGTAAATTAAAATAATTATATCGAGCCATATCATTTTTAACGAGGTAAATTTAAGGAGTTTTCTTTCAATTAAAGTATTTTTTTAGAGATTTTTCTCACTTCTTATCTCTTTTAATTTATCATTTTTAATATTTGTAGTTCTAACTTAAATTTCAATATTTTTTAAAATATCAATAATTAAAAATAATATTATATCACATTATAAATTATTTATCATAATCTCAAATATAATTTATATATTAAATCGTAATTATTATTTTTTATAAATTTTAACTATAATATAATTTATATATTTAGAGGTATTATTTATTACTAATTATGGTTATATAAAACAAACATTTATTATGTGCTATAATGGGCTAAATACTAGATTTATTTATTAAAAAAATTAAAATATTCATTACTTAGACAAACAATTATAGCAATAGTTAACAAAATTATAATTAAATATCCGCAATATATAAATTATAACAGTTATATTGAATGAGAGCATTTTAAGAATTGTTCATCTACGAGAGCATTAACAACAAAGTTTTTAGGAATTTTTCTTAGTCTCTTATCACTTTTAATCTATTATTTCATCTTTATTTTAAAATTTATTTTTTTTAAATAATTAAAAATAATCTTGTATGGTAATATAAATTATATCATAAATTTAAAATATAATTTATGATCAGATATATTTTTGGTTTTTGTAAATTAGCATTTTTTTTATTTTTAGTTCATTTAAGTTTGTTTTTCTAATTTTAATCCTTATAAAATAATATTTTTTCAATTTTAGTCTTTGTAAGTTTTTTTTTTCATTTTTATTTCTTATAAGTTTATATTTTTTCAATTATAGTTATTTTAAAATTTAATTTTTTCATTTATTGTCTCTATATATTTGCGTTTACCGGTACCAACACAAACTTATATAGATTAAAAAAACAAAAAATTATAAAACGCTAACTTACCGAAATCAAAAATATATTTAAGTCTATAATTTATAAACTAAAAAATATTTACTTATTATAAATTTTAGTTTTAATATGATTTATATATTTAAAAATGCTTATTTATTATAATTTTTGGCTGTATAAAATAAACAATTACTATGTACATTGTACAGTCTAGAATATTAATTTGTTTCTGTTTTTATGTGAATTATTAAACAATTCTTTTGTCTTTATTATAACTTCTTTTAATGGCCTAAGTGATTCACATGTTATGATGATTTGTATAAATATTTTCTTTCCGTTTTCAAACCTTTGTAGTTTGTATTCTTTACTGATAAAAAAAAATCTTTATATTATTTTCTTTCTCTCTTTGTTATGGGTATTTAACGCTAACCTTAAATAGATTATGATCCTATCCCCTACGTGGCTGCAATTAAGAATTTAAGATGCGGTAATTTGTGAAACACACATATCATAGACATGTTTGGTAATTAAATTTGTTAATTACAAATCAGAGAAAAGGTAAAACTAGTAAAATGACCAGCACTCGGAATATAACTCCACCTTCATCCAAATTTGGGTTCTTTAATTATTATTAATGTTTTAAGTTCTAGCTAACATGAAATTTGAGGAAGTTGATAACTGCTAGCAGAACAATCCAAAAGGCATGCGTATAAATTTAAGCGTGAAAAAGAAAGATTAATGTGATACGTAAAACCAGAAAAGTCGGTCTCTTTAGGTGCATTGGATTTGCACTGACCTATAATAAATATCTAATTCAAGGAATGCAAGTTTTGGAAAGGGGATTCATTTTTATTTCTCTTATATATGTGTGTAGAAGAATGCAACTCTATTTGTATTTCTATGTGAATTTCCATTTAATTAAGGATTTCTACTATTGCTCTAAAGATGATAATTAGACCTCTATCAAACCAGATTTAGGTGTTAATTGTCCTCATCTCCATATTCTCTAATGCTCTATTCCTCTATTTTATTAATTTAGTCGAGTACATTCCTTGATTATAAATGTAAAAAAAAAAAATTGAAATGAGGTGAATGAATAATATAGGAGCAGATTTAGTAAAACAAACTATTTTCAAATGTGGTATTTTATAGGAGGGCAATTGATATTTTTACCTCCCCTTTAATTAATGTATCTTCTTATTCTTTTTCTTCCAAAACTACCTTTTGTTGGAAATTAATTTATGAAAGTATTAAGATTCTAGAAACTAATTTCTAGAAGCCCAGGGAAACCATATATCGATTTAATGCAATGGCGGAAAAAAATAATTTATAATATTTTCATAAACAAAAAATATTTTAAGGACACATGAATATCAACATGTTGAAAGAGATTCAATGTCCGACATTTTGGTCCATTCGACATGCCACACGAATCCTTTGATTCGTGCCTCTAGAAAGGTCATAGTCTAGCTCTTGGGTTATGTTGACATTGAGGAAAAGGATAATTTTGAAAGAAAAAAAAATTAAGAGGGAAGTAAGTTAATAAAAGAAGAAGGTATGAATATCAATTGCCTTATAAAAGATTCTTAAGATAAGCATTATAAAAAATATTATTTTTTTTCTTTTAAGTAGAGAATGCATTATTCCTAGAATTTAATTTTGATATATACAATAACATTATAATGGATTTTATATTAACATTCAATCATATAAATTGTTGTAGTATACATGTCAAGATTGTTAAACAATAATTGCTTTACAAAAGCATATATTGAAGAATTTATAATTAATTTTTCACTAATAATGCATAAAATTCAAATTATTATTCTTATAATTCTCAAATTAAAAATTAAATATTTTTAAGAAAAATTGAGGATTAATTATGTTTTTAAAAGTTGAAATATGATGTTCAAATATAATAAAACTTTCTATTTTTAAAGTTTCTTGATTGATTTTTAAAAATTGAATATCTTTTATATGCAATTTTCATCATATGTGATTAATTATTATATATTTTTTATTTATTGATTATATTTAATATATTGTTTTCAAGATTATAATGTAATTTTAATTTTCAAATTTGACCCCTCAAAAGAAATAGCATAGTTCCACCCCAACTAACAGACGTCCATCTTGCATATATAAAAATGTAACTTTCTAAAATACTATTTTTTTAAAAGTAAATGATTATATTATTCTACTGTTTGATCCTGTTTGCTAATAATTTTTAAACAAAAATATAAGTCCATCATATTTTAAACAAATTCTTCATCATATGTGCATTTTTTTAGGCTTAAATAATTTTTTATGTGAACTTTTTTTTATGCTTAAATAATTTTTTATTTTTACAATTTAAAGTTTTTTATTCTTAAAACAGTTTAGATAATATTTTGAATAGTGAAAAAAATACTATCTAAAATACTTAAAGGATGGAAAATAAAATAAATATAATTTGTAAGGATTAAAAGTATTTTTTTAAAAGACCAAAAAATGCTAAATTACAATAATTGAAGAGGTATTTAAACCTTTTTTCATTTATTGATCAATAACTATTTAAAAAAAATTAAATATTAGAGAAAGTCAGCATGATTTCAAATATAACTTCAACATCTCCCAAAATATATCAATTTTATTTTTCAAAACAAACTCATCAAAATTAACTTCGAACAAGTGTCTAGTAGACATGCTATAATTATACAACTAAATTACATGTTTAGTTTTTTTTTTTTCAGTTTTCTTGTTTATGTTTTCAAAGCATCAATTTAGGTTATCTTTGTGAAGCATTTCAATTAGTCTCTAACTTTTTTTATTAATGGAAAAACTTTTTTTTTTTGATAAATAAACTTTTTTAATAATTTATAATATTGTTAAAAACATTACTTGAAATAACATTTTTTAAAATGTTAACTTCTAACTTCTAATTTTTTTATATTTTTATTTTCTCTTTTTTCTCTTTAATATATTTATTAATTTTTCCAAATACTCTCTTTAAATAAATCCTAATTTTATTATTTTATATTTTTTAACTACTTTAATAATTAATTTTATTGAACATTTGTAAATTAATAATTCATCTTTTCAATTTTCAACTATCAGGTTTTAACTTTTAACTTTTAATAAATTTTTAAACTTTTAGTTAATTTTATGGAACATAACTTTAATTCTTTATATTTCTAAAATGAGTCAAAATGGTAATTTTGAAATAATGATTTTTTTATTTTATTTTGGGACACAATTTTAAACTTTTTTTTACTAATGTGAAAACTATTTTATTAAATTCACTTACATGAAAAATATGAAATTTAACTAATATATAAATAAAAAAGGATCAAACGTAATAAAAAAAATTTTCACGAAAAATGAGTTTTATGAACTCAAAAAGAATTTAATATTTATTTTTTTCGATTGCTTAGTGGATTCACTTTTCAAGTTATTTCACTATGTTTATCACTTTTTACTTCTCAAATTAATCTAAAAAAGTTTAAAATTGTGTGTCAAAATAAAATAGAAAACTATCCTTCTTTCAAAAGAACCATTGTAACCATTGTACAAGACTGACTTAACCCGCTTAGATGAGTATATATATACTTAAAATTGTAGAAAGGAAGCAACTTATGTGAATGACATGAAGAGCGGTCAAGAAATCTCAAAAACACCATCCTCTTCTAAGGTATCGTCTCTTTTCTGAATACAATTCCTCTTTTTCTTTTCTGTTTTCAATAATTTTGCAAGTAGGGTTTTCCGTGTACGAGATCCCCTGCTTTTGAACTTAGTCGTTTGATTCATTTTTCTTCAGTTTTCATGGATTCACCGAAAATGATTGCTTGTTTCTGGGTCAATTGTATTGCTTGCTCTTGTATTGTAGGTCGATCATTTTATACTGTCTGTTATGCAATGGGTGTGCATTTTTTTTTATTTTAAATGAAGCTACAGTTTACCATGGTTAAGTTGTTTTTTGATTTGCCAGTGCGTGTTGTTTTAGTGAGGAGGGTTCGGATCCCTTAAACCTGTAGTTTGTGTTCGATTCTGGAATTAATGTTTACGGGAAAACGAAAATTTACAATTGACTTATGACTTATCCCAAGGAAATGGAAAAAATGTTAATGTGCTGTGCTGATTGGGTTTGTTGATAATTGTAGAATAGTTAGTGTTCAAATGCACGAGAGGTGTGATGGGACTCAAGAAATCTCGGTGAGTTTTACTCAAATGTGCTAACCTGGGTGTGGCAGGGGTACCGCACCTATTTGTACTTGTTCCAACATGGGCTTCATTGGCTAGGGTTAGAGGTTGCCTACCCAGAGCATCAAACTGTGTTATCTCCCTTGCCCCCTAGACCTAGCGTGTATTATATACTAATTTCAAAATACAGGATCTAATCATATCTTATCTTCGTCAATCTCAGAGATAAGCTATGATTAAGTTTAATCCCTTTGATATTTGTGTATAAGGTAGGGTGATGATGGTGCAAGCCGGCGCATCTCATATAGTGGGTTGGGTCGGTTGGTCAACATCCAACCCGATAGGCAAGGTGTTGGCTTTGGTATATTGGGCTCGGCCCAATAATGACTAGAGGGTACACAGCCCCTGGCCTCAAGTGTGATAGCGCGTAGAGGCTAAAAAGTGGAAGGGTCTCCAATTGATCATTGGGCTCAGCCCAATGATGACCAGAAAGTACAATACCAATGTTCTCTAGCGAATTCCTAATATGGCTGTGGCAATCGTCCTGTGTGGCATTTCAGAAGGTGGTGCGCTACTGCTCTGCTGTTGTGCTTATTTGTGGTGGTGCTTGTGTATCTGACATGTCAAAAGGGGGTGTGTCCCTTGGCATTGCCATGCATGCCTGTTTGTCGAAAAGCACTGGTGCGTTCTAGAACTTCCTGCATTGGGCTCAAATCTCGAGCCCATGATTTTAGCAGTCCATTTAGTTGATAAGATAGTGGTTACATTGCTCATGTTCCCCAAGTTATTCCCGGTTTGGTGACCTGGCCAGGGGATCATCTGTCAGTTGTATTGACCAAATGGGACAAGGCTTCTGTAAGCGCTTGTTGAGGTCAACTTGTTTGGCCGGACGGTTCACAACCCCCAAGCATTGAGTCTGAAAGGCATGAAACTTGTTGAGGTCGGCTTGTGCAGCAGGCCGGATGGTTTAGTTAGGAATTAATATTTGCTTGATAAACTTGGATACACTAGCATTTACATTACCAATGAATGCTTAATGTTTAAATTGTTTTGGTGCTGTTAAATGTAAAGTGGTTGCTATCTGTTTCTGTCATTAAAAGGAAGGAAACTAATAGATTTACTACACACACACAAAGGCAGACTTACAACAACAACAACAACAACAACGCCTTATCCCACTAGGTGGGGTCGGCTACATGGATCAACTTCCGCCATAATGTTCTATCAAGTACATTATTACGTAATTGATCCATGTCATAGAGATTCGACAAAGTTTAACGTTGGCTGTCGAAAGCCTAACACAACCCTCTCCTTTTATCCGGACTTGGGACAAAGGCAGACTTAAAACATTGAAAATTGTAATGAAGGTTTGCATATTTCTGAAGTCTGGAATAGTTGATTGTTATTGGGTTTAATCAAAGAATTAAATGTGTGCTGCTTTCTTAACTCATGCCAAATTATTGTGACAGAGAACACTAAGCCAGGGTTCAGTTGATATATATGCTGCTCAGTGCAAAAATTGTTTGAAATGGAGAGAGATTGATACACAGGAAGAGTTTGAAGAGATTAGAAGTAAAGTGACTGAGGAACCTTTTCTTTGCAGCAGAAAGGCTAATAGTTCCTGTGATGAACCTGGTGATATTGAATATGATTCCACTCGGACGTGGGTCATTGACAAGCCTAACCTCCCGAAGACTCCACAAGGTTTTAAGAGGAGCTTGGTGCTTAGAAAAGACTACTCCAAATTGGACGCTTACTACATCACACCTGCAGGCAAAAAACTGAGAACCCGCAATGAGATTGCTGCGTTTCTAAAAGATAATCCAGAATTCAAAGGTGTGTCTGCTTCGGATTTTGATTTTTCTTCCCCAAAGATAATGCAAGACACCATCCCAGAGATTATTGAGCAGAAGGATTCTGCTAACAAGAAAGTTAAGATAGCCAAAGATGAGGTTTGAGAAATACCATCTCTAGTTTGCATGCTGCGAAAGATGGTCATTCTGGTTGGTTTTTTGGATGCTACTTTAGAGACTGTTTGAGGTAAAGCCAAAGCTTGCGGCGTCGAAAATTTTTTTGTTCTCGTGTCTTTTGTATTATATTTAAGTATGCTATTACCATGTTTGAATGTAATCGCAATTCGCACACCTAAACAGATATTTACTGCGGCTTGTGTGGTTCAAACTTAAAATGTAAACAGAACACCACAAAAGATATCAGTGTTTTTTTATGCATCCTTATTGTATTGTCTCGCACCAGACTTCTTCGTCTTTTGCTTACTTTTTCCCTGTTTTTATTTTTATTAACCTTTATTTTCTTCGTGTGACCTTTCCTCGTGAGGGGAATCGCTAATTACTCCTTAAAATCTTCCATTTGTTTCACGGGGCAGTTATGATTAATTTCACTTCAGCAACCTGCACTCGATTTCTTGCCATTGATTTCATTTAGGTAAAATAATTTATTTGATTCTTTATTTTATTTTTTTTGTTCAAATTTGATCATTTATCTTTAAGAAAGTTCATTTTAGTCCTTTATGTTTTTTTAAAACATAAAAGGTTAATTATGTTTTTGGTCATGGACTTTTTTGAATTTCACTTTTAGTCTTTGAATAAAATTTTGACTGGTCTTAGCCGTCAACCTTTATTCCAAGACCTGCAATGGAAGCCTAAGACAACATCGTCCCTGCCCTCAAGACTGCCAAAGCCCCCAAACCCGAAATTCATGAAAGCCTCCATCGAGCGCTTCCTCCTCGATGGCTCTGACACCCACGATGCCTTCCGACAATATGTGATTTTTGTTGGGTATGGTGATTTGAGGTTAGGGTTCATGGATGCATAGTGGTGTTGTGATTTTTGTTAATATTTTAGTGTGTTGAGGATCACAACGGATTGGTTCTAGATAGAATTTATTTATAGGTGTTTTTGACTAATTCATAATTGATAAATAAATCTGATGGTTGTGGTTTTTGTCTTGTGACCGTCAATTGGAAGATGAGGGAGGAGGATGGAAAAGGAAAAAGAAAGTAAAAAATTTTAAGTTTTGTGGTGATGTTTAGTGGTTAATATTTTTATTTAACTAACAGTATTAAATTTACACTTATCATTTTAATCTTTTTTTAAATATGAAAGATTAAAATTGACTTTTTTAAAAGATAAATAATTAAATTAAAACAAAAAATAAGATAAGATATCAAACAGGTCATTTAGTCTTTTATTTATTAATTATGAGAATATATGATTATTCCTACATTAAGAAAATCTAAGAAACAAATTTGTTCTAATTGAATGAACTTTATATTAAAAAAATTAACAACATCTTTGTTACTTTAATGAGTTGTTTATTTTTAGACATTATTTTTTTTTTATCATTGGAGATAATCTATATGTCATATTGGATTGCTTAAAGTAGCTTAATTATGATGTGTCATTGTTGGTCTCAATTAACATGAGATAAAAAAAAATCAAAATAGATTACTTAAACTATAACCATTAGAGATGTTATGGCATGTGCTTACCATGAGTTGCTCAAAGTTAAAAAACATTGCTTAACAAATTTTTTTATCAAAGCAAATGACTTGACAATACATTCTTTAAATAAATAATTGTTGCTTAATTAATTTGAATCAATAAAAAAATTATTTTCTGTCACAGTTTAATGTGCCTTAAGCTCAAGATAAATATTCACTCTAATAACTTATGCATTAAAATAAACTTATGTAAAATTATTAAATCTATATAACATTGTAGATCTCACAAATTTAAGATAAATAATCACATGGTGTAATAAATTACACTAAGTATTGCTAACAACATTGCTATTTTCATTAATAATTTATAAGGATAGAAATTCAAATAATAATAATAATAATTATAATCTTATATTATAAATTAAATTACCAATTTGGTTTTTATTTATTTATTTAATTGATTTAATTTGATTCTTCTAGTATTAAAAGTTTAAATTAGTCGTTTAATTTTTAATATTGATTTAATGTTGTCCTTTATGTCCAATTACGAGAAATTCTAGTATTAAAAGTTTAAATTACTCGTTTAATTTTTAATATTGATTTAATGTTGTCCTTTATGTCCAATTAGGAGAAATAATGTTAACATGTGTACGTGACACACTAAAAATTTACATGTAATTGTCATGTAGGATACTTTCATAAGAAATTTAAATGGTGCACACACAAAAGACAACATTGTATTAACTTTAAAAATTAAGTGATAAAATCATAAAATTGATTTTTTAGTAAAAAAATAGATCAAATTGAATCAATTAAATAAATAAAGGGACTGAATTAGTAATTTATCCCATATTATAACTATAATAATTATTTTTAAAATATTTAAAAATGAATTTATAAAAAATTTCAAACTATTTTAATATTATAAATTTTTATGACATCCATATAATGTGTTTCCTTTGTTTATAAAATTTAATATGATTTGATTACTTGCAGTGTATAATGGCTCAATGACATTAATTTAAAAAATATAAATGTAGCATAATGTTAAAGTAATTAAAACATCAAAATATATTGTTTAAAATGATCACAAATTATTTTCTTAAGAATATCTTTATGCTTAAAATTTAATAATTTATTAATTTAATTAAAAATTAATTATTAATTAATAATAATATAAAATATTTTATTTAGAAGAGAATATCTATTATAATAGATTATATATATATATATATATATATATATATTATACATTTATTTTGAATTACCCCTAATAAATTATCAGGCCAAATATTAAAGTTATAAATTTAATAATAATATTTTAACATTAATCATTAGAGCCAATAATTACAGCATCTAATCATTCATATTTCAATTTCATAGTGATATGACGCTACACTATTTTCTCATTAAAAAATGTACTCTTTAAGTAATTAACCCTTCCTTTATGGGCACACATAATATTTAGACAAGGGAAATGATTATGAGATGGAATTTTGCTAGAGGTTGAGTCAATTAGTGTGTAGCACAAATATGTGGGATGATAAAATTATGGAACAAGTATGTTAGTTTGCTTTACAACCTATGGCATAACTAGGGCTTATAAAAAAAAAATCTTAACTCATCAATCTAAGTTAAATGAGCAATGACCAAATTTAAAACAACTTAAGGCGTGAAATTTTGTTGAGCAACCATTTATTGAATCGATATTCTAATTTTAATTTAAGTTTCGGTTGACTTAATCTTGCTGTTTTATGATTTTAAGGTGAGAGAAGGGGTAGACAACAAAACATCACTCTTTTTGGTTAACTATACAAGTTTGCTTTCCTATAATTCTGGCATTGACTGTATTGTACATTGTATACATGATTTCCCCCAAAATAATCATTAGCATCAATGTTATGTATGATAACAGTCAAGAATCACGATGCCGTGCTCCCCAATCTGTTCAGAGAAATGTTTCATAACCGCATAATGAATACCGCACCAAAAATGTTGCAATATTAATCTTATCATGCAGGCATCAACTTGCATTGTATTGCTCCTGACTCCAACATCGTTCAATGTCAGTCAAATCATACGTGAGCACTGAACCTGGTTAGCTGTTAGTGACCAGAAAATGGTACACTGAAAATTCTAATCAGGTTTTGTGTACTCAAGCAGCATGTGCGGGGACCGGTATATCTTCACTAGAGTCCAGTAAAGGACCTCTTCGATTCCAAGCTCACCCTCAGCTCTAGCAGCATATATATCCTCGCAGATCGCTATCAATCTACACGAGAAACATGAAACAAGAAGTAATAAGTAATCAGGATGTATCATAAATAGGGTTAGCAACAATCTTATAGTAGTAGAATAACGCATGTTCAGTGACATCAGTTATGTTTAAGTGGCCAGACACTCTCAATGGGGAAAAAGATATGAATGGTACTGCCATCTTCAGAAAATAAATCTGTAGTACCTGTCACAGGAAGGTAGGTTCTCATACGGAATTCTCATCCTTAAGTCAGCGCATTGGAGTCTGATAAAACGTCCAACAGCTAGAACAAAGGTTATGTAAAGCCCCCATATGCTGAACTTGCTGAGTGTGTCGCCAAGAATGCCCTCTGTAGTGTTACAATATTAGAAATATTGTACAAGGCATTATTATCAGGAAATAAAATGAATCATGGACACATAAATAATGCCATGACCAACTTACGCGGTGGTGTCTCCTCAGATATTATGATTGCCATAGGTCCCGTCAAACCTCCACAAAGTCCACTCAAATTTGATGGATTAAAATCTCGGAAGGCCCACCACTCAAATTGCTCGCGATTCAAAATGAGATCAGCACTAAGAGCATTATCCTGAAAAATTGAATTTGAAGTTTCTAATAGTTATTTTGGAGCATTTTAGACAAACCAGGGTGCAATTATCAGTGAAATGAACACCAGCTCTCCTCCCTCTTCGTGACTATCACTCCAATATAAGAAAATCTAGTAGTTTCTAATCTATAACCAACAATAGTCAGAAAGAAAAGTTCCAGTGTTACTGGAAAAACTACATCAGTAGGAGCAAAAGATGGTTAGTTTCTGGCGGTCACCTATGGAATGCCAATATGCAGTTATTATACTCAAATATTCCTGCAATTAGTAATTGAAGGAAGAAACACATGGAAACAGTGTTAGCAGCACCCTCTAACACATTCTTTTTTATTGGTTAAAATTTATTGAAAACTACAAAATCATGAGTGAAGGTGAAGCTTCTTAAATAAGTGTAATCCACAAAATATTGAAATTTCCAATAAAACTCAAATAACAAAATGTGTTACTAGCATTTCTGAACTGAAAATATGTACTCGGAATCAGATTACCTCTTCCAAAGGTCTAACATCACCTGAACCAGTGACACGGAAATATCTTGGATAAACATTATAAATCCTAAAGCTGTTCATAGAGCCATTAAGAACCTTCTGAACATCAGACTGTGTTGGAAGATATTGAGGATCAACAGCTTTTTCATATTTCACAACTTCTTTCCCTTTTGGCCTGTCCCTTGAGAATATCCAGGTGAAAAAAATTTCCATGTCAGTATTCCATTCAAGGGAATGAATCAATCTGGTCCGAACAACAAGTGGAACAAGCCACAATGTACTAGCATCAGCTTGACAGCATATCAACTGGATATCATTCTTATTATATGCATCCAAATAGCCATAAGGATCGGGATTGGCATTTGAATTTAGTAAATCCCACCGGAGTCTTTCACATAGAGTAGTTTGATACAAATTCAACCTTCCACTTACTGTCTTGATATCAACCTGAAAGCTAGCATCTTTTATGGGGTTTGCAATGTTTGTCGGGTTACCGCTGCTATACATCTGTAAGGATAAAAAAGATGTAAGATGAATATGTTTATGCTACTAGAGGTGGTTGAAAAATTGCAATGTCAAACACATGAACACAAGTTTAATAATAACACAAGTTTCCAATAATATCACAACCCAACACCAGTATTCCCAGACAAAGTTGTTGAAATTTTCATTACTATTAAATTATACATATATATATATATATTTTTTTTTTTTTTTTTTTTGAACTGCAAAGATAATTTATATTATAGTAGGAAAAGTACCAGAGGTACTACAAGAAACATAGGATAATAAAATCCTGCAAGAACAGAAATTATTAAATTATATTAGATTTGAAAAAAAATAAACATCCATTAAAATTAATAAAAACATCCATCAACATTATTTTAACAATCATTCGAAATTATTATTATGATTTTACCAAACTTGATGGTTTTGCAGGTTCCTCAGAATATGCATATTAGCTTGTAATCATGGACATATGAGATCACTAAAGATATTCTAGTTATAAATTGATAACCAACCACTTTTTCAAAAATTGATCACACTAGTTTTATTCTAGCACATTTCTTATACTTCTGGATCTTCTGGTAAAAGGTGACATAAGAAAAAGAAACCAAAGAGTACATCAATACCCAGGCTTTGCAAGCATGCAGAATATCAGAGAAACCATCATGTTTATTACACTGAAATATTCACTTAATGTTTCATCACATCACATAGACACGAGCATGCATTTATACACATACATGATAAGAAACCCTTGTTTATACTAATCATAATCTATTGGAAAAAATCCAAGTCCTACATCGGTTAAAAATAAAGCCAAGTTAGAGTATATAAGTGAGGGGCAACCCGCACCCCTTGAGCTAGCTTTTGGAGTTGAGTTAGGCATAAACTCACATTCTAAGAATTTAAGATGGTATCAAAACATATCAAAGATTAATCCAAAGGGTCACCCACCATTGTTATCCACGCACCAAGCCCAAGAAGTGTCTAGGTGTGAGGGGGTGTATTGGAAAAAATCCAAGCCCTACATCGGCTAAAAATAAAGTCAAGTTAGAATATATAAGTGAGGGGCAATCATCACCCCTTGAGCTAGCTTTTGGGGTTGAGTTAGGCCTAAACTCACATTCTAAGAATCTAAGATAATCTAACTAATTAGGGAAACAAATCATGATATCGACGAACTAACAATTCCAAAGAGATAACAAGGAAATAGAGAAACTAATCCTAGAGAGTAATCTAAGATATGATTTTGGATGTTTACATATACTTAGTACTTACCAACATTGGAGCCCATATAACACAGATTAATACAAAGAAAAGGCATATCCCATTGCAGCATTTGGTCATTTTTGTTTGCTTCTCCCCCTGTTTGTGTGTAACTCTATTTAAGACTGAATCACATTTGACAAGGTACAAACTTGCATTTATGTCCTCCAGCTAACAAAACAGGGGAAAAGATGGTGGTGTTAGTTTCTAAACAAGGCTAAATTTAGAAGCAACAAAAAAAAAAAACTGTGAAACTAGAAATATAAGCTCTTCTAAATGAATTTTCACAGGTGCTTATACATAAAGGAAAAAAAAAACTAATCTAAAAACTAAAAAGTGATGTTAACCCAAAATCAGACCTAACAGATGGGTTACTAATCTCCTAAAAGACATTCAAATGCAGAATAATGAAAACAAGTCCTGATTTCCTGTGTAATGGTATGGTCTATGAAATGATAATAAAATAAAAGTTTACGCTTTTGTTTTAAAAAACAATTTAGGAGCAGTGACAGCCATCTTAAATTATATGACTTTTCTAAATAAACAATACAGATTATACTCAGCAAAGTATTGCCATTTTTAATCTAAAGACAGGAAATTTGGTTAACTGCCATTTGTAGTTTTTCTTTTGGTCTTTCCATTAGGAATAGGTTGGTGTTACTAAACATATATAGTGGTATCTATTGTGAATTTGTGAGTATTGTCATATCTTGAAATTCTCAAGCAGTGGCCATTTTTAAATTGAATGATCAGTGACAAAAAAACTTAGATTAATATGCACATAAAACAATACACTTTTCATTGATTTCACAAAGTCTCAATTTTTATTTTCCTGCTGGCTGTTATGCAAGAAAAACAAATGAGGTCATGTGAAATTCTTCATGGGCACAAAGGTCACTTTTAGACCCTTTAAAACAAGTATTTTTTTGTTTGGGTCCTCTAACAACTATTTTGTTAATTTTGGGTACTGCAAACAATAAAGTGAAACTTCTCTCTTCAGACTAAAATTTATGATGTCTGGGTTGTTATACTCACCATCATTCAACAACAACCAAATTAAAAAGAGAATTTTTATTTAATAAATCAAAACTATTCGAGTACACTATTCACAATAATAGGGTAATACTAAAGATAAATTAATAAACATGATAGTTTATCAAAGTCGTTGCCAAAAAAATATCAAATGAGGGAAATTTCACTTTTTGGATTAAAGATTGTGATTTATAAATAAATATTTACATATACCTTTAGCCAGTCATACATGGTGAGGGACGTAGTTGTGCATGACCAGTCAAGAACACATCTTAATTCATAAAGGAAAGGCAGAGCACGATAAAGTCTATATCCTAAATAATTGATTCTTGAAACTTCACTTGTCAAAAATTGCCGATACAATGTGCTCTTGTGAGGAATGCCATATTGGATTTGTATAGCCTGAAGTCCCAGAGAAACTGCCTTTGCAAGAAATATGGCACGGAGAGCAAACTGAGCTATACGTTGGGATGGCTTCAATTGCCAATCATACTCTGTAACTGAATATGTGAAGAGAATGAGGTTGAAAATATAGAAAACCACTTTCCCCGTGGCAAATGAGCAGAGGTATATTATTCGATCAAGCACAATCAAGAAGAAGATAGCCTGAACAGAAGAAGTAACTCTTATTAGGAGTCTATATGACATTACAACTCTAGCCACACATATAAATGAAGCATGCAATAAATCGTTGCGTCATTCTAACATATATATTCAACAAAGAAACTTGGATAAGAAATGTTTCTTAAACATGCCAATGATGAATTATAGTCATTCTCTTTCAAAGTGCCATAAATTTTAACTTCCAAATTATGAAAAAGGAACACAAAATCTAAATATTCTATTTGGAAAACCAAAAGAATCATAAATGGAATAATTTCAAAGGGCCAGGACAATTTCTTGGCATTATAAACCATCATGAATCAACAATGCCAAAAGTTTAAGCCATTAAGTGAAGAAACATGAATGTTTTATAGTAGATCTCTAACATCCCCCTCCCTCCTCCTGCACAGGCCCTTTGGGCTTGAAAAAGAGAATATGCTCACCTACCATGTAATGAAATTCAGCATTTATTTAGAATGAGGGACAACAAGGATCAAACTCTAGACAACATACTTGGTCAAAGAACCTCTAATACCACATCAGGAACCAACAACTCCAAAAGCTTAAGCTGTTAGATGAAGAGATATGAATGGTTTTATACTACGTCTCTAACTATAAATATTAGAGAACTAAAATATTGACACACTTGACCTGCTTCTTTTACCCAATAAAATGTCAAATTTGTCTGAATGAGTTAAATTCTTTTAGGCCCTGTTTCCATATGCACATTATGGAAGAAGAAAATGCGAAGGTAAAATGAAATAAAGTTATGGGAGAAGTTTATTTCAGTTTGGAGTATATGACAGAGCTTCTATAAAAGTTGAAGCACATGATTTTAACTTATGGGAGAAGTTAATTCAGTTTATCTTCTTATTTTCTTCTCTTATTAGTGCTTATAAAGAATTTTATTCAAATGAGGTCGTTATTTATTTATATATTATGGAAAAACTCTTCCTGCCCTGTTAAATAACAGTAGGATAAATAAAAAGTAAAAAGTACAGACATACCATCAACATAAAGACATATTCTTTTGGAAACTGGTCTTCAAGCTGATACACTTCGAGAAACTCACTTTTATTTTTTATGACAGACTGGTAGAATATGGCAACAAGAAAGAATACAATCAGATCTGCACAAAATATGTAAGCATACAGATCAATTTCTCTCTTGCCTCCACCAATTACAGAAAGAATGCGGTAAGGGAATCCCATTTCTTCCACAAAACCAGCACGCTGAGCTTTGAGGATTTCCTTGGCCACATCAGATGCTGGAGTTAAAGACTTATTCCATTCTGTGGAAGAACAGTCAATTACAGGTGAAGCATACACAACCTCAAAAACAACCAAGGCAACATTGGGTTTCTCTTGACTTCTTTCAATGCTTTGAACATTAACCCTGCTAGCAAAAGAGCAAAGATTTGGGTTCTTTGCCTTGCACTTATCATTATGAACAATTCTGAGCACCTGATTAATTCCAGATTCAATTCTCTCTGGTTGAATCCCATCCTCTGGCCAGAAGTTGACATCCATAGACACCTGAACAAAATAAGGAGGAGATTCTGCTCCTTGTGTGAGTGATTTCCAATACCTAAAAAAGCTTATGATTATCAGTTTTACCATGTTAATAACCTGATTTAGCAGATCCCATGCTCTATCTTGCCAGTTATAACTAGTACGATCATCTTTTGCATGGAGATCAGTCCTCTTAAACTTGAAGTCAGTAGAAGACATCCATTCACCATCTTTAGGTGTTATGGAGATTTGAATGAGGGTAAATAAATAGACAAGAAAGAGAGGTAATGAACTGACAACAAATGAAGATGTGATTTTGTGTGTTGGAAAACCTAATTCTCGTAATAGGTGAGGATCGATACTCAACCCACAGTGCTGGATGACAATTTGGTACAGGTACTGAAGTAAAATATAAAGTTCTGTATAGATCAGCATGATAATCCAGAAGATGTAACTTGGACCAGTATTTACACATAAAGCATACAAGAAGAGAGCCCCAAGATACATCATTGATAGCAAACTGAAATTCCATAAGAACACAAGAACAAAGCAGCAGTAACATACAACATCATTATTGGAACACATCTGGTGCCATATATAACGAAAGATCCTTCCCAACTGCAGCCTTGCGGCATCAGAACTCTTATCTGACTGCACAGATGAAGAACGATCCATATATATATGCTGAGTTTTCTGACTCTCCATCTCGTCATATATGCTGTCCTCAATGTTTGAGTGTTCATTTGAATCAGAATCTTCTGGTGAAATATTCAGGAAGCTCACTAGGTTATTGACTGCCTGATTTCCAATGAACTGTACCTGGGAAACACCATCACCGATTAATTGTACAGCAGACTTGAGAGGGTTTTCTTTTGCTTGCCCTTTAAATTTTTCCCTTTTTCCTGAATCACTAGAAGTAGTATCAATGTCTACTTCAGTAATTTCACAAAAATCAGAATCCACTGAATGCTTCATATACTCCTCTGTTGATGGAGTTTCCACATTTGTACAAACAGATGGTTCATGCAGATTAATAGGATAAACAGAATCCTCTCTTATTGTATGATCTAGTCTACCCAAAACCTGATCTTCTTTATCAGGGATTCCAATGTCATTATTTGATGCAAGAGAAACACTCCTTCTCCTTCTCAGACCCTCATTGTTGTGAGAAAATCCATCAATACAATTAGTGGATGTGTTCATGCTATGGAGTTGTGTTTGCAGGTTAAGCATTTCTGATTTCATCTTCTCAACCTGCATATTACGCTGTTGTTTTTTCTCCTCACTTTCACGAATTTGTTGCAATTGTGCAGTTTTCCATGCAGCTTTTTTCTCTTGCTCACGCACAATAGCACCAATTTGCTCGGCTTCTAGGTAGCGGCATACATAATCAAACTCTTGCGAGGAAAACATATATGACTGAAGTGATACAAGCACAAAAATGATGATCTCTACAATTGCAGATCTTGCTGTAATCCGAAAACCATAATCATATTTATAAAAACCAATCATTTCATAAATGTTATTTGCTGTCTCACACTTCCCAGCACTTGGTCCCCCAATAAAAGGAGACTGATAAGCAAGAGAAATAATAATAACAGCAAAGTTGTATATGCGTAAGAACTTGAATATTTTGTTCTTCTTCTTCAGTATTTCAAGTCTCATGCGAAAGAATATCAGAGCAAAGGCTAGATAACCAAGATGCAAAATGTCATACTCAAGAGTTCCAGTAATCAATATTAATATCAGGACAAGATCTAGCAGATGGCAATAACAGTAAAGCCTCAAATAGTCAACAAAGGTCCACATGCTTTTAGTTTCAAAAGATAGATCTCGCCAAACAAATGTGTTCCTACGTTGAGACATAATCTGACGATATGTTGATGATCCTGAAAAGCTAGGCAGGCGATCTGCACGAAGTTTGAAGCAAGCCAGCATGAATACCACAAAGTAGCTAATCAACATCCTGGGATCATCAACAATAAGTCCTACAGCAGAAAAGACAGTGAAATGAACAGGTTATTAAAGGTCTCAATGTGCAAAATAATATATTGAAGCCTCAATAATAAGTGCCCTAAGGACACTGGCTAAGGAGTATTTAATGCATTATGTTGTACACTTCAAACTATTTAAAACAACAATTTTAGCATTCCCCTAAAATAATACATGCATATTAAATAGTGGTGGAAAGCCCCCAAGAATTTTAAGAACTGATGTCACCACTCCTTAGTTTCCATCTTTGCTAGAGGGAGATGCTCCAGATAGGAAGAAAATGACTAAATATCTCAAGTATCTAAATAAAAAAGAATGAATGAACCATATATTTAGGCTGAAAGAAAACTTTCTAATGCCCTCACACTTAAAGCATTAGAAACAAATATTAAGTATTAACAGCATGATCATGGAATTCTTCCATAGAGTGCAATTCAGAGAAGGATAAGAGAGTCCTACCGAGCCAACACTTTTGGCAATAACTGAAATGCAGAGTTGAAGTTTTCCAGCAGTCATGGCAACGAATCTCACTTGAAGCATGAGAATTCAAAGGTAACATATCCTTCCAGATGGCTAAGTATTCCAGGATGAGAATGGAAGCAAACAAAAAGACAAATATAGGCCAGACTTTGCATATAATATGTCGATTCAGAAGAACACAAGCAGCAAGCAGTGCAATATACATCATGGATATTGCATTCAACAAGGCAAAGCTTACCAGTAGTAATGATATCATGTTTATCTCAAGTCCAAATAAATTAAATGTATTTTCCATCCAAAATTTCAAATATACTTTTAAGACAGTTTTCTGTGTTTCAAATCGCTCCTTTCTCAAAGCAACAATCCGCTTTTTATTCCACTTCTGACTCTCCTTGGAACTTCCCCAAATAAACCCAAATGAATACTTTTTACTGCTACTGTCAGAAGAATCTCCTGTTTTAGAGGATGGAGTATCAAGTGCTTGGGAAAGACCAGAGGTAATAATTTGCAGTGACTTGCCTGACACCCCTTCTTTTATTGCAGACGGCAGATTTGAATTATATGATGATTTACTTTCCTCATTGCACATAGCATCATCAATGAATACATCTTCTGTGGGAACAAACAAAGGACAAGGTTCTTCCCACTGTCCTTTGCTTAGAACTGTATTTGGCATCCTCTCCAGCCAACGGAAGACATTGTATTGAAGAGTACAAGCCACAATCACTAGCACTTTTCCCCTCAATCCAGATTCTAGACCCCAAAAGCCAGGCTGGAATACGTGGAAACCCAAAAAGAGAGATATATCAGAATACTTCTGCCCAGGAAACATTTTAGCCTGCTTACCCCACATCTGAAAAACATACTCAGCTGTCACCAAAAAACCTGTGTATGCTAAGAATGATTTGGATGGGATACTAGAAGTTTTTGGTAAAATGGAGCAGAAGATGAGGCCAACCAGATACAAGAAACCAAATGCACTAATTGAGTTTAAAGATGCATAAAACAGAGCAATGAACAAGATCTTCTGGCTGTGCCAGATAATAAATCGCCTGATAAACCCAAGTGCCCCTGGTTCTAACTGATCCAAGTGATCCTGCCTGTTCTGCTTGTTCTTCCTCCTCTCATAGCTATAAAGTTGCATAACAATTAAGACTGCCAGAGATTCCCAAACATTGTCGAAAGAAGATGCTTTTGAGTCATATCCCAGATAAAAGTAGAGATCTATTAATTTGGACAACCACATCTCTAGGCTTGAGAAGCTGCTCAAGCTATATATGAAGATAAACACCAAAATTGCATACACTTTCAATGGAAGCCAAAGCTGTCTTTTTGTTCTCTCGACAAGTTGTCTTCCAATAATCCAAAGAAGGAGAAGGAATATGTAACCAAATGATATGCAATTAGGTCTCACCATGTATACTGTGAGAAGAATAGTCACAAAAGCAATGTAGGTGCCACATGATCGGTATATTGATAGGAATTTCTGCCCAATTGCACTCAGGTATGATGCTATTCTCCTTTCTGTAAAAATAAAATATGACAATGTGAAAACATGGATCACAATAAATAAGACAGAACCTGCAAAAATAATTGCACTACAAAAGACTTCATTTGCAAAAAATAGTAGGAATATATGTGCTTTGCATTTAAAGCATCATAACCAGAGTTGACTTATTATTTTCACCATCCAAGCAGAGCCAATGTGATAACTGCTAAATAATTGTGAATTTATAGGAGTTAAATAGTCAAATTTTGGCTTAAAACTAATTATTTAGCAATTATTTGTAATTAAAAGTGAGAAAATTAATTTAATTGAATTTCTGGTTGCAGATACGAAAAATGGGGTTACATTTAGCAAAAGTGGCAACAGAAGGAAGAAAAAGAAGAAATTCTGAAGCAGGCCCAGTCCAATAGGGGCGCTAAGCGCGCATCAAGCGCTAAGCGAGCAATTAACTGCAGGCGCTAAGCGTGGCGTTAAGCACGAAGGCAGAAACCGTTACGCGCGCTAAGCCCAGCTAGGTGCCCAGCGCGCGATCCAACAGAAGCACAGGCCCAGCGTGCATGGCGCGCCCAGCGCGCGATCTGAACGCGCTAAGCGCGAGGTGTGGCGCTGAGCGCGACTACGAAGGCCCATAAGCCCACTTCAGCAACTATAAATAGAGAGGCAGTCCAACGGAAACTTCACCTTGTCTCAGAGCACCACTCTCAGTACTTCAAGCCTGAGTTTTCTTTCCTCTCTCTATATTCTTTGTTTTATTAGCCCCATTCTTTCTTTCATCCCCAGTTGTAAGCCCTCAATGGCCATGAGTGGCTAATCCCCTAGCTAGGGCCTGACAGGCCTAAAAAGCCAACGATGTACAATGAGCTTCAAGAGTTACAAAGGAATTTATTCCAGGTTTTTCTGTTCTATTTCTTTTCTTGTATTCTTGCATTCATTCTTAGATCTCTTTTTGAGTTTTATTTGCTCGGGAGAGGGTAATCCCCAATAAATATTTAAGATTCAATGCATGCATCAGTTTTAGGGGTTATACGCTTGGGAAAGGGTAACACCTAATAGAACATCTTAAGAAAAGAATCCTTGGGTTAGCATTGCTAGGCATAGAATGATAACCCACTGCCCATGCATTTAAGCAACATCTAGAACTTAATCTTAATGCATTTTAACTATTGAATCTTCGCAAAGGCATTTGGGAGATAGGTAGTTAAAATAGGCTTGCCAACGTGAGGCATCAGGGGCAAGTAGTCAACAGATGTGGGTAGAACTAATATCATTTCATTGATAATGAATATTATATTTACATGCATCGTAGGCCAATTGGGTTTGTCTGGTCTTGGCATTTTTATCAATTGCTTTTCCTTTTTACTTATTTGATAGCACTCTATTCCTACTTTCATTCCTGTTTAACTACTTTACTTTCACTTACAAATTGAGAAGTATTTAATAAGTGCAATAAAATCCCTGTGGACACGATACTCGGACTTCCGAGATTTACTACTTGTAACGATTTGGTGCACTTGCCAAAGTTTCAACAAGTTTTTGGCGCCGTTGCCGGGGATCTTATTTTCGCACTTAATACTATATCAGTTTGTAAGCCCAACTCTTCTTTTCTTGGCTTATTCTATCAGCGGTAAAGTTGTGCCTTGGTGACTTGTTGGTCATGGGTTCGAATCCGGAAACAGTCTCTTTGCATATGCAAGGGTAAGGCTGCGTACAACGTCCCTCCCCCATACCTTCGCATAGCGAAGAGTCTCTGGACAATGGGGTACGAAGTTTTTTTTATTCTATCAGTACTTTCTCTTTACTTCTATTCCTTCTTTCTTTCTTCTATAATTGCACGGGTAGTGCCTTTTTGTTTTTATGCGACTTAGGACTGCATCTGGAGAAGTTGTCCCTATTAACTTGGAAATTGAAGCCACTTGTCGGCGTAACAACGCTGCAAGAAGAAGAAGGGAACAAGACACCGAAGGAAGCAGTCACACATCACCTCCTCTTTCTCCACAGCACGCTGAAATGGACGGGGAACCGGCACGAAGAGTCACCTTAGAGGATTTCTCCAACACCGCCACTCCTCAGTTCTTCACGAGCATTGCAAGACCGGAGGTGCAAGCCGCAAATATCTCCTACCCGCATTCCCTTATTCAGTTAATCCAAGGAAATCTTTTCCATGGTCTTCCAAGCGAAGATCCATATGCTCACCTTGCCTCGTACATCGAAATATGCAACACCGTAAAAATCGTTGAAGTCCCAGAAGATGCGGTACGTCTTAACCTCTTCTCTAGCAGGAGAGGCAAAACGATGGTTGCACTCTTTCAAAGGCAACAGCTTAAGAACCTGGGAAGAAGTAGTGGAAAAGTTTTTAAAGAAGTACTTCCCAGAGTCGAAGACCGCCGAAGGAAAAATGGAGATTTCCTCTTTCCATCAATTCCCGGATGAGTCCCTCAGCGAAGCACTAGACCGTTTGCACGGGCTGTTACGAAAGACACCAACACACGGATACAGCGAGCCGGTACAATTGAATATATTCATCGATGGCTTGCGACCTCACTCGAAACAGCTACTAGACGCGTCCGCAGGGGGAAAAATCAAACTGAAGACTCCAGAGGAAGCAATGGAGCTCATCGAGAACATGGCGGCCAGTGATCAAGCAATCCTTCGTGATCAAAGCTATGTGCCTACAAAAAGAAGCCTTTTGGAACTTGGCACGCAAGACGCGACATTGGCACAGAACAAGCTGTTGACGAGACAAATTGAAGCCCTTACCGAAACCCTCAGCAAATTACCTCAACAGTTACAAGCGGTAAGTTCTTCCCACTCTTCTGTTTTGCAGGTAGAAGGATGCCCCACATGCGGAGGAACCCATGAGCCTGGACAGTGTGTAAGCCAACAGGATACTTCTCGAGAAGTAAACTATATGGGCATACGAAATCGCGGATTCCAGGGTTACAACCAGGGGAACTCATCTGGATTCCACCAAGGGGGAGCAGGATTCAATCATGGGCCACCAGGATTCAATCAAGGAAGAAACTTCACGCAAGGTTCAGGGTAGAGGAATCAGGGAAACCAGTACAAGGAGCAGAGGAATCAACAACCATACCAACCGTCATACCAGCATCCTAGCCAGGACCCCAATCAGCAAGACAAGCCCACCAACATAGAAGAACTGTTACTGCAATTCATCCAGGAGACACGGTCCCATCAGAAGAGCACGGATGCAGCCATTCGGAATCTGGAAGTTCAAATGGGCCAATTGGCACAAGACAAAGCTGAAAGGCCCACTCGAACTTTCGGGGCTAACACGGGGAAGAATCCAAAGGAAGAATGCAAGGCCGTGCTGACTCGAGGGAAGAAGAAAGCACAGGAGGAAGGTAAGGTTGAAGAAGAAGACCGGACAGAGGAAGATAGGATAGAGACACCAGAGGAAAAGACAGAAGAAGAGAAGGTGGCATCACCACCTACAACCAAGAGCCAGAAAGCACGGGAAGCCAGGAGAGAAGAACTGCCAGCTCTACCACAAGATCTCCCATATCCTGTGGTGCCCACTAAGAAGAACAAGGAACGCTACTTCAAGCGTTTCTTGGAAATATTCAAGGGGCTGGAGATTACTATGCCATTCGGGGAAGCCTTACAGCAGATGCCCCTCTACTCCAAATTTATGAAGGACATCCTCACCAAGAAGGGGAAGTACATTGACAATGAGAACATTGTGGTAGGGGGTAACTGCAGCGCTATAATACAGAGGAAGCTACCCAAGAAGTTTAAGGACCCCGGAAGTGTTACCATCCCATGCACCATAGGGAAGGAGACGGTGAACAAGGCCTTCATTGACTTAGGAGCAAGCATCAATTTGATGCCCTTGTCAATGTGTAAAAGAATTGGGAATCTGAAGATAGATCCTACCAAGATGACGCTTCAGCTAGCAGACCGCTCGATTACGAGGCCTTACGGGGTGGTAGAAGATGTCCTAGTCAAGGTCCGCCACTTTACTTTCCCGGTGGACTTTGTCATAATGGATATCGAAGAAGACACAGACATTCTCCTCATCTTAGGCAGACCATTCATGCTGACTGCCAACTGTGTGGTGGATATGGGGAATGGGAACTTGGAGCTGAGTATTGACAACCAGAAGATCACCTTCGACCTCTTCAAAGCAATGAAGTATCCACAGGAAGGTTGGAAGTGTTTCAGAGTAGAAGAGATTGATAAGGAAGATGTCAGTATTCTCGAGACACCACAGTCTTCACTGGAGAAAGCAATGGTAAATGCTTTGGACTGTCTAACCAGTGAAGAGGAGGAAGATCTAAAGGCTTGCTTGGAAGACTTGGATCGACAAGACCGTATTCCGGAGGGAGAAGCCAAGTTTGAGACGCTAGAAGAGAAAGTTCCGTCCGAGAAGAAGGTAGAGTTGAATATATTGCCAGATCACCTAAAGTATGTGTTCTTGGAGGAAGACAAGCCTGTAGTAATCAGCAATGCACTCACGATAGAAGAAGAAAACAGGTTAGTAGATATCCTCAAGAAACACAGGGAAGCTATTGGATGGCATATATCGGATCTCAAGGGAATCAGCCCTGCTTATTGCATGCACAGAATAATGATGGAAGAGGATTACAAGCCAATCCGGCAACCTCAGAGAAGGCTAAATCCGACAATGAAGGAAGAGGTCAGAAAGGAGGTACTCAAGCTCTTGGAGGCGGGACTCATATATCCCATCTCTGACAGCGCTTGGGTAAGCCCAGTACAGGTGGTTCCCAAGAAAGGTGGAATGACAGTGGTGCGGAACGAGAAGAATGACCTGATACCAACAAGAACTATCACCGGCTGGCAAATGTGCATCGACTATCGCAAGCTGAATGAAGCCACCCGGAAGGACCACTTCCCTCTACCGTTCATGGATCAAATGCTGGAGAGACTTGCAGGGCAGACATATTATTGTTTCTTGGATGGATACTCAGGATATAATCAGATTGCGGTGGACCCTAGAGACCAGGAGAAGACGGCCTTCACATGCCCTTTTGGCATCTTTGCTTACAGAAGGATGCCATTTGGGTTATGTAATGCACCAGCCACATTTCAGAGGTGCATGCTGGCCATTTTTTCAGACATGGTGGAGAAAAGCATCGAGGTGTTCATGGATGACTTCTCGGTTTTCGGATCCTCATTCGACAGTTGCTTGAGGAACCTAGAGATGGTACTTCAGAGATGCGTAGAGACTAATCTAGTCCTGAACTGGGAGAAGAGTCATTTCATGGTCCGAGAGGGCATAGTCCTGGGCCACAAGATCTCAGCTAGAGGGATTGAAGTTGACCGGGCAAAGATAGATGTTATAGAGAAGCTGCCACCACCACTGAATGTTAAAGGTGTCAGAAGTTTCTTAGGGCATGCAGGGTTCTACAGGAGATTCATCAAGGATTTTTCAAAGATTGCTAGACCCCTAAGCAACCTGCTGAATAAAGATGTGGCTTTCAAGTTTGATGAAGAATGTTCAGCAGCATTTCAGACACTGAAAGACAAGCTTACTACTGCACCTGTGATGATTGCACCCGACTGGAGTAAAGACTTTGAGCTGATGTGCGATGCCAGTGATTATGCCATAGGAGCAGTCCTCGGACAGAGACACGATAAGGTATTTCATGCTATTTATTATGCTAGTAGGGTCCTGAATGAAGCACAGTTGAATTATGCCACCACGGAAAAGGAAATGCTAGCTGTTGTCTTTGCCTTGGAGAAGTTCAGGTCATACTTGATAGGATCGAAGGTCACCATTTTTACAAATCATGCTGCCATCAAGCACCTGCTCGCCAAAACAGACTCGAAGCCAAGGTTGATTAGATGGGTCCTCTTATTGCAAGAATTTGACATCGTCATCAAGGATAAGAGAGGATCCGAGAATGTGGTAGCCGATCACTTATCTCGGTTAAAGAATGAAGAAGTCACCAAGGAAGAGCCAGAGGTAAGAGATGAATTTCCTGATGAGTTTCTTTTGCAGGTTACCACCAGACCTTGGTTTGCAGACATGGAAAACTACAAAGCCACGGGAGTCATTCCAGAGGAGTACACTTGGAATCAGAGGAAGAAGTTCCTACACGACGCACGCTTCTATGTTTGGGATGACCCCCATTAGTTCAAAGCAGGGGCAGATAATGTATTGAGAAGATGTGTCACAAAGGAAGAAGCACGAAGCATTCTTTGGCACTGTCACAGTTCATCATACGGAGGACATCATAGCGGGGACAGAACAGCAGCAAAAGTGCTACAATCAGGTTTTTTCTGGCCCTCTCTTTTTAAAGATGCTTACGAGTTTGTGCGTTGTTGTGATAGATGCCAGAGAACAAGCGGGATATCACGGAGAAATGAGATGCCGTTGCAGAACATCATGGAGGTGGAAATCTTTGACTGTTGGGGCATAGACTTCATGGGACCCCTGCCTTCGTCATATGGGAATATTTACATCTTGGTAGCAGTGGATTATGTCTCCAAGTGGGTGGAGGCCATAGCTACGCCGAAGGACGATGCCAGGGTAGTAATCAAGTTTCTAAAGAAGAACATTTTCTCCCGCTTCGGAGTCCCACGAGCCTTGATCAGTGATGGAGGAACGCATTTCTGCAACAACCAGTTGAAGACAGTGATACAGCATGTGAGTCCTAGAGAATAACTGATGATACTTCTATGCCTAACAATTTTCTGCTATTCATTTCCAGAAACAATGCTCAAGATATTAGTATATCAACCACCTTGAACTAACATCAATTTAATATCATTACACATACATATATTATACACTAATAAAATGTAATTCAGAAGCACTATAAATGTTTTTGAAACATACCATAAGACAAACTTTCATCACTGTTTCTCACAGAGGAGGAAGAATATACAGACAATAGAACGGATTTGTTAAGACCAGCTTTCAAAATGCCAAATCCAATAGGAGGGCCAGGGGCATGCTGTATGATTGCTGAAAATGAAAATAACATCTCAAAACCATGGTTATGAATTGCACAGAAGCAAGCAAGCAAAGCTACTTCCAAGAAATCCCAGGCACTATCTTCTTTACGGAGACCTGCAACAATTCATAGAACATGAATCTCCCATGTCCTTGTCATTTAATAAGTGGGAAAGCATATGGATATGGAATTGATATAATTTCAAAAAGTATAAACTAACTAAAATCCATCAATACCTAATTGCATTACAACTTCCATGCTTAAAGAGCCTTTTTTCTCCAGCGCAGTTGAGATCAAATTAATTTGAAGAACATACAACAGTGAAAAATGAATCTCGCATAAGAGAATCAAAGCTTGTCTCATCTTTCTACTGACATCATGGCTCAAAAGGTACATCAGGAAGAATATCACTGAAGAAACGACATAATAGAAGCTAATCAATAAAGTAGCATAGGATACAGTCACACAATAAACTGCATTCTACAACTTAATTAATGGCTAACAAGAAACAAGATAAATGACCATGAATCATTTAAATGGATTAAATGCAACATGAACATGTAAGGATTTGATAAAACATACTATATACAGCATGGATGAAACCAGGTTTTATAGCAATGAAAAAGATCAATGTCAGCATGATAGCCCGAGAGCATTTGCGCAGTCCCCATGCAATTGTTGCCACAATCAATACCTTAGTCTCTCCCTCCACTGCAGATAAGAAAGATATGATGACATAAGAGGGGGGAAATATCTGAAGTCAGAAAAAAAAAGATCAAAATCAACAGAAAAAAAAATGGAACAAGTAACTCAGTACTATTATGATGTTCAATCCAGAGTGAAACATCTAAAAAATTTCCAGATATAAAAAGCAAAAAAGCTCCAATCATAAATTAAGAAATCAAGTTCATATCCATAATAAGTAAGCACCAAAAAAGGTAAATACACAATTTTCAGCGTAATTCCATAAGACCTCATTAAAAAATTATGCAGACAAACACAAAACTGTTTCAAATTTTGGTAGGTGGAAGCAAATCATATCAAGGGTTCCACAAACCACAACATATTGAAGTAAGGTTATTCTATGTACCCAATCCCCTTCCCCAATATCATGCCCAAAATATTGGGTGAAAAAAAAAGAAAATATGATACTCTAAGCAACAGATAGGAGGGTCAAATAAAGTCCAGGCAAATAAATCTAAAATTAGCACTGATACAAACAAGAATGTTAAATCAATACATAAACAACAACTGATACAAAGGAAAAAGTTCCTTTCCCTAAACTAGCTTTTGGATACGGTTGTTTACTTGGCTTCCATTTGCTGTTCAGTCAACAATTTTCAGGGTTTATAACCATGCATGTGTGCATGCATGTCTGTGTGTGAGGAGGTTGAACCAGTTGGGCTTGAACTCAAGAGTGGCTGATGCACAGCAAGATCCTAGTGATCCCACGCCAAAATGTTTTCAGGGAGCTTTACTGTATTCTTGTCTGGTTTATATGATATTTCTTATTCTTTTTTATTTAGGTTTAATTACCCATTTGCTCCCTATAGTTACAAAAAATTTCTCTTTTAGTCCCTATACTTTAGAATTAAAAACATCCTCTTTTAGTTCCTAAACATACCATTTTCAATCCCTTTTAGTGTAGGAACTTAAAAGATATGCATAGGGACTAAATGGGATTAAAAATGGTATGTGTAGGGACAAAAAGTAAATGTTTTTAAGTATAGAGACTAAAAGGAAATATTTTTATAACTATAGAGACCAAATGAGTAATTAAACATTATTTTTATTATTTTGAGGATTGCTTGTTGTCTTCCAATGAGATTTATCCCTTTCTTCAACAAATTCCTTTTCTGTCTCCTAAAGAATGAAGACAGAACCACAAGGCAATTAAAAGATGCAAAGACAAGATAACCAAACTATAAAACTCCTAGAAACAAAGCATTTTCAAGCCAAAACGTCTGCTACATAAGGTGATATACATAAAAGCTGTACAAAATCTTGATGACAAAGCTCATTCAAAGAAAAATGTAGTCAACCCTAGTGAGACTAAGCATTCATAAAAACAGTATGTGTTGAGATCTCAAATTGACTATAGATAACCCTAGTGAGACTAAGCATTCATAAAAACAGTATGTGTTGAGATCTCAAATTGACTATAGATATAGCCAAAGTAAAGGTTTATAAAAGCTTACGCAATCCTCACCTTATGACTTAGCTTTTTGGATTGAGTTAGGTCCAGTATAAATTCAAGGTGGTATCATAGTCTATTATAGGTCTAATATCAGGTCACCTTCAACTATCCAAAAATCTACCTGTCCGCATGGCTTTCCAAATGCAATAAAGGGAGAAAAAAAAATCAATCCTACAATCTCCACACCTGAGTTGTTGAATCTTAGGCATGCTTTGTTGAGATCTCACATCAACTATAGATATAGCTAAAGTAAAACTTATAAAAGGCTTGGGTAATCCTCACCTAATAAGTAAGCTTTTAGATTTGATTTAGATTTAAACCCAAATTCAACAGTATGAAATAATAATAATAATAATAATAATAATAATAATACTTAAAACAAGAATTGAACTCAGCACATTAGGTTTAGAAATGCATTAAGGAAATAATTACAATCTGCTATTTATAAGAATTATTTTAAGATGAATTATATGAGTGAATTGAACTTATCACATTAGGTTTATAAATGCACTAAGGAATGAATTACAATATACTACTTACAAGAATTATGTTTTTAAGATGAATTACTTGAGTGAATTGAACTCAGCATAGGTTTATAAATGCATTAAGGATTTAATTGCAATAATGATTTATTAAAATTTTATTATAATAAAAAATTGGACCATCCTAAATTATTCTCAGTAGTTAAATTTGAAATGACCATGCATACATATACACACACACACTCCATTGTATATGGCCATATATAGTCACAAATAAAAAGGATATGACTGTATGTGGCCATACATAACTCTAAATAAAAGATGTTTGTTAAGTTTTCATTTAACACGTATGACAAGATTGTAATTAATACCTTTTACTGAGGAAAAGTCATTTGAAGATAGCCCACCCTCATCAGACAAGCAGAGGAAAACTGAATTGTTCACAAGATTACCTAATGCAACCAAAATTCCAAGACAAAATTGTGCGAGCAAAAAAAATCCAGGTATTGGATAGTGCCACAGTCCCACCATCTCCCAGATTTTCATGTCCTGTTAAAAGGAATGAAAATATTTGCAATTAGTGGAATGTATGCTTATCAGTTATAACAATTGTCACCCTGAAAGATTACCCGTCCAAGTTTCCAATTCAGAAATGTAAATGCCACATTAAATATATAGGTGCTAACAGCCCAAAAGAGAATGAAGACAAGAAGCAGCCCATTCAATCTGTGCAGACGAAATAACGAAGGAAAGGCATAGACAATGTAGCCGACATAAGCAAGTAGCCCAAATGCACATAAGCTTGCAAAATGGAAGCTCCAAAATGAAAGGACAAACAAGGAGACCTGCAAAATAAAATTAATATGGGAAATCAATAAACAAATCATTTGGTATTAAGTGAACTAAATGCATATGACACTTTACATAAGTAGCTGCAAATGCATCAAAATATATATCCCAAATAGAGATGGCAATGGGTCTTATACCCATTGGGTACTTGCAATGAGTAGAGCAGAGTAAATACCTACTGGATGGGTTTAGTTTGGATAAATAACTGAAAATTTTATGGTCAGGATTGTTTTGATTAGTTTTAATCGTAGCCATCTATTAGAATTATATGGTTGACATTCATTACTCTCATGCTTTCACCTCTCACTTGATACACACACAAAGAGAAAGAGGATCAAATGACACTGCTATAAGTTACACCAACTATTACACTACTCAATAACTTCAAATTTTATCTGAAAATCTATGGTTGGATTGAAAACTCTAATCATATTGATCATATTTACCAAATATTATACTAATCTAAAATTGTTTAATACTCCATTGATATACATCAAAATTAACGTAATATATACTTTTAAAATATATTAAAACAAAATCTTTGAGTATATACTTATAGTTAATTTCAATAAGATTTTACACAAACAAACAAGGTAATATATAATTATAATTCAATGATTGGATTAATAAAAAACACATTCTATTCTTCTTATGTAATGGGTAGTTATTAGCTTTCCTCAGACATGAGAATGTTAGATGAGTTGGTGTATTTTTTCTTTTTTGATCACCTTTGTTCTTCTTGCTTATTCTTTTGTAAGGTGTTCTTAGCTTGGTTGGGCACTACTTGTGCTAAACTAAGAGCTATCAATAAAACTTTTTGCTTTAAAAAAAATAGAAAACACATTCTATATGAAGTTATTGATAGTGAAATAGTTGGTGTAACTTGTAATGGTTAAATAATGTAATTTGATCCCTCCTCAAACACACATACACACACATAAATATAAATATGATGTCATTTGGTATCTTATTGTATAGTGTTTTAACTTTAGATGAATGATACTGTAATTCCGTACCTTGTTTGATGTATTGTTTAATGAATGCTCTTTATTTTATAATGATAGCATAATATGTATGTTTTATTAGTTCATGAAAAAAAGGTATTAAGGGAAATCATTTTTCAATTAACCAAAATGCAAGTAATGAGGACAGGTATGGGAATCTAGGTATGAGAATGCGGATTTAAAGTTGTTACCCATGCCGGTATGCCTAAATCCTACCAATTGTCATCCCCGATCCCATGAAACAAGATTAGATACCTAACCTAAAGCACATTCAAGGAGGAGGGAGTAAGGTGTATATATAATATATATCCTAAAAGTTAATTTTAGTTCAAACATGCGATAAATGTAGACCAATGAAGGAAAGACTACAATAAACAGGGTCACGCCTCTGGGATCATTCATCATTGATAACAGAAAGCAGATTATAACATGTTTTAAGAATATATACCGGGAAACCATACGTGAAAAAGTTGATACTGAAAGTTCGAAAAACAGCTCCTCTGAGTAAAACATTTGTGTGCCTCACACCAGATCTGCACATTTAATTAAGGCACTCAGCAGGATTTAAAGCCAAAATCCACATTCCCAAAAGAAAAAATCTGGAAACAAAAAGTGAGGCTGCAGATGTAAAGTAAAAATACATTCCAATTAAAATAAGCAAAATTCACACATTAATTATCAGTAACCATATTTCTTTCAACCTCAATTTTCATAATGTTATTCTCAAAGGAAAACTTCCTAGTAGAAATCAAACAATGGAACGGAAATTTTCCTCCACTCAATCATAAATAGGTGCATGAACAATATCACATAAAGCATATCAGAAAAGTAGATTTTCATTTGATTACCTTGATTCACGAATAAAAAATGAATGCTTAGAGGGAAGAAGTTGCTCAGTCAAGCTACAATCTGTCCTGGAAATAATAAAACCCATCTCCTCCAAATCAGATTTAATAAAAGACAGCTGCATCACAAGAAAGGAATAATTATAAGTCAAAACATTATCAGTCACAGCAAGAGTATAGTGCATCAGTGAACACAAATAATAAGGGAAAAAGAACTTCACAGTCATATATCATTTTATTTTGTATAAAATAGATATTAGTTAGTTGTTCTCTATGTTGAAAAAGAATGGCAATAATTCAATCGGATATCTTTTGGAAGCACGGTTTCTATTGGATTATTGGCTGCTGACAGTTGTTTCATTTCTATAAACTCTTACTATGGCATCATAGCTGGTTCCAAGAGAGGATTGTGTTGAGCCTTCGGCAGCCAACGTAAAACTAGTTGCTATACCTAATATGAATCACTCACAACAGTTTTTATGTGCTAAAGGTACTTAGGTCATTATTCAGAAGTAGCACAGTGTATATAGCTCAAGGTGTCAAATGAGCTAGAGCCACTGCATCAAAACCCAAATGAAGTGTAAAATAAGCAAGTATCCTCACATTTTCTTGAATGAATGTGGGTAAAGACCTACTTCAGAAGTATATTATTAGGTTTGCTACTTTAAATATTGGTACTATGATAGGTAAGTCTATGGAGGTGGTGAAGACCATGATTCGAAGGAGGATTATTATTATGTGCCTGTAAGAAACCAAGGGTGTGTTTGGGATACTGCAAAAATTTAATTATTGCAATAATCGATTATAAGTATAATCGACTATTGTTATAATTGATTATAATAAGATAATTAATTCCGTTTGGATACCCCAAAAAAAATCAGGTTTTACAAAGTAAATTACGAAAAAAGGTATATACTTATTTATTTGTATTCATAATAATATTAATTAAATGTTTATTTATTTCATATTTTATCATCATTTTTGAATTTTTATAAATTAAATAAATATGAATAATAAAAGTGAGAGACAAAAAATAAATAATAAATAAAAAGAAGTTACAATCTACAGTTCAATAAAAATTTATTAATATAATAAAACTAAGGAAATGTGTTTTTACATCCACCTTCTTCATTCTGTTACCCTCCCCCTCGCTCACACAAACACGTAATGCCACATTGCAGGCATGTGCACCTGCCAAATTCGCATGTGCCACAAATTGTTGTGGGTTTTGGGAATACAATTTTAAAACTGAAATAAGCTGTTTAACAATAATCTAACATCTGGGCTTTCACGCTAAGATTCCCAAACATCATCAAGCTTTTTTTATAAATAGCTGAAATGAGACAAAAACAGCTGAAATTGGGGAAAAAAGTTTTCCCAAACATGCTCCAAATGGGTTAACAAAAATCACAGAAGCTAGACACTATAGAATTTAAACTTTGGTACACAGGAAAGTTAGAGAAAAGAATAGTGTGGACAAGAATTGGAAAGAAAGTGTGATTCATTTTTTTTTTGAAAGGCAAAAGATAATATATATATATATTAAACATAAGGGACACAGCAGCACCAGAAGTGCTGCTGGTGAATACATAGATGCAGAGCATCTAAACCTCCCACCAATACAGAATTAAAACAACAAACCCCCCACAAATACAAGAGACCTAAATTAACCAAAGAAGTCTCCAAGATTAGACGACCAAAAGTTAAAGGAAGTGCAGAAGTCTCTGTCCCTAGATTTCAGCCATGACCACAAAAGGAATAAAGCATCCTCCATGACTTTTGATGTTTCAAAACTTTTGCCTTGGAATATGAGTAGATTTCTATTCTTCCATATCGAGCTTGTTAAAGCAATCCACCATCTGTGCCATCTGTTTTGATTCTTCCCAGCACCATAGCCATCACAGAATTGAGTGTAATGAGCTATTGGATTTGTTGCTAGAGGTCCAACCACTCGCTTCCACCTCATTGATTCCCACCAAAGTCCATTAGTCAATTTACAGTGAAAAAATATATGCCCAGCTTCCTCTTGATGAGATCCACATAAGGGGCAGTGCTGCTCCGGAATGAGAATGTTTCTTCTTAGGAGATTCTGTCTAGTGGGTAATCTATCTTTGATAAGTCTCCAAGCGAAAATCGCAGCTCTTGGAGGAATGTTAAGCCTCCAAATTGTCTTGTAAATATTGGACTGAGGATGATTGCTGTTAGCAGTGATTAGCAATCTATAAGCTGACCTAGTTGAGTATAAACCCGAAGATTCAGCTGTCCAGCTCAAGGTGTCCTTCAAATGAGGCTGAATAAGAGCATTACTAATGGTTTCCATAAAAGCCACAGCTGCACCCTGTTCATGATCAAATAAGTTTCTTCTCCACTTTAAATCCCAGCACCAATGACCATGGGACATGAAACCCATATTAGAAATAGAACTGGTCTGCTGTTTACTGATGAGGAACAGCTGATTAAACTGCTGTTCAAGATTTGAAGCAGCCCCAAGCCATTTATCCTTCCAGAAGTTGACTATGCTTCCATCCCCTACCTTCCAAACCAGATGTTGATGGATAGGACTAAAGTCAGGTTGCTTACTTACTTTTCGAATATCCCTCCACCAATAAGAGTGCCAAGGTCTATCCCTGCCATTATTAAGATCTGCCCAGCCACCATATTTTGAGATAAGAATTCTAGCCCACAACTGATCTCGATTAGAGGCTAAAGCCCATAACCATCTTCCCAACAAGGCAACATTAAAACTAGAGATATCCTTAATCCCGAGACCCCCCAACTCCTTTGGAAGGCAAATATCTTTCCAATTCACCCAGGCGATTTTGGTGAGATCTTGGGAGCCCCCCCACAAAAAATTCCTTTGTAAGGATCTCACTTTATGAGCCACCTTTTGAGGAATTCTAAAAAAAGACAGCAGAAAAATTGGTAGAGCAGTTAGCACTGAATTTATCAGTGTGACCTTCGCTGCCATTGAAAGAGCTCTCTGCTTCCACTTAGACAACTTTGATTCAAATTTTTTAATCAAAGGTTCCCACACCAAGCAGCTAGATGACTTAGCCCCTAGAGGAATCCCCAAGAACTGAAAGGGAATCTCCATCTGTCTACACTTGAGAAAGTGAGCTACATCAAGAACCCAATTAGAATCAGCACCAAAAATCCCCACACTGCTCTTGGAAAAATTAATCTTTAACCCAGATGCCATCTCAAAGCCTCTAAGCATTGCCTTCATGACCAACACATTATCCCATGAAGCTTCTCCCACAAAGACAGTATCATCTGCATATTGCAGAATGTTTACTGGCACCTTCTGCTTCCCTACTAAATAGCTGCTGTACAGACCTTTGTATAGAGCTGTCCTCATCATGCCAGTCAATCCTTCTGCCACAATATTGAAAAGAAAAGGGGCTAAGGGGTCCCCTTGCCTCAAACCTCTAGTGGGGACAAACTCATTTGAGGGACTGCCATTTATAAGAATGGATATAGAAGCTGATTGATTGCAAGCCTTGATCCATTTCCTCCAAGTTGGGCAGAACCCCATTCTGACCATCATATAATCCAGAAAGTTCCATGAAACAGAGTCATAAGCCTTTGCAAAATCCACCTTAAACACCAGAGCTGGTTTCTTACTTCTTTTAGCTTCCTCTATAACTTCATTGAGAATCAAAGTTCCATGAAGGATGTGTCTATCCTTTATGAAAGCTGTTTGTCTCTCATCAATGAGGCCAGGCAATACTTTACATAATCTATTAGCCAATAATTTAGCAATGGTCTTATACATACAGCCAATGAGGGAGATGGGCCTATAATCATCAAAAGACTGTGGGTGATTGATTTTAGGAATTAAAGCCAAGAAAGATGCATTACTACCCTTAGGAAAACATCCATTGACATGAAACTCATCAGCAAACCTCCTGAAATCTGGTTTGAAAATCTCCCAAAACTCTTTGATGAAATTAAAATTGAAACCATCCGGCCCAGGGCATTTATCTCCACTACAACTCCACACAGCCTCCCTAAGATCACGATCTGAAAACGGGGCAATCAGCTCCTCCCTCTGAGTGTGAGTAATGGAATTAAACATAACCCCATCCAAGGTAGGTCTGTCATGGTTTTCTTCTGTAAATCTGGCAGAGAAGAAGCTTACAGCTTGATCCTTAATCAGTTTTGGGTTCTGAACCCATGAACCTTCAATGAGCATACCTTGAATTGCATTATAGTGCCTTCTGAAGTTGATAGATTTATGGAAAAAGGCCGTGTTGTTATCACCTTCCCTGAGCCATTTGATTCTAGATTTTTGTCTCAAGATTGATTCATGAGCAAAAGAAATCTCCCACAATTCCTGCTGTATAGACTTCATGGTCTGCATTTCATCATCCCCCAAGGGTCTGTCCTGGGCTGAAATATCAATTTGGTGTAACTGCTGCTTCAATTGTTGCATCTTATGTCTAGTAATATCCCCAAACTCGAGACTCCATTTTTTTATGCTGGATTTTAAGACCTTCAATTTATTTTTCAACACAATACTCCCCCATCCAGGTTGCTGATCCCCACACCACACATCCTTGACCAGAGCTTGGAAATGTTTATTTTTAAGCCAGCAATCCATCACCTTAAATGGCTTGGGACCCCAATCCACCATGTCTGTTTTTAGAAGAATTGGGCAGTGATCAGAATAGTCCCTATGCAACACTTGTTGAGAAGTATCAGGCCATTTAGTTATCCACTGCTCAGATACCAGACATCTGTCAAGTCTACTCCTCACAGATCCATTTGGCCTACACCAAGTAAATCTACTGCCATGGCTTTTAATTTCCTGCAACTCCATATCTGAGATCCAGTCATTGAAGCCAGCAGTATCATAATCACCCACAGTCCTTTGAGAGGAGCCTATCCTATCATCCATGCTTCTAATACTGTTGAAATCTCCAAGGAAGCACCAAACGTCCTCAGGATTAGAGTCTTTTAGTTGCTTCAGTTGATACCACAATTCTCTCTTCCCAGCATTATCGCAAGGTGCATAAACATTTACTATGGACATCTTCATATCTTCCTTAATCCATTTCCCTGCCAACATTAAAAAATTCGTGCCTTTTACCTTCCTTTCTACCTCAAAGGCTGAATTATTCCACATGCAGAGTAGTCCTCCAGCAGTGTGAATTGCTGGGACACTATCCCAAGCCACAGAAGGATCTCCCCAAAGGTTCTAACAGATAAGCTTAGTAATACAGTCTTTTTTTGTTTCCTGTAAGCAAACTAAGTCCACCTTATACTTTAAGTTGAGCTTGCGAATAGCAGCCCACTTAACCCCCCTCCCCAAGCCTCTACAGTTATAAGAGAGAATAATCATTAGTGCTTCTGTCTACTCCCTTCTCTGCAGCCATGTCACCATCTCTCTGCTCCAAATCTGCCATAAGCCTCATGAGCTGTTGTGGATCTCCCCCATGGGTCAGCCCCATTTGATATATTAATTCACGCTGTCTCTCCGTAGTATCTTCCTTTTCTTTTTCTAAGAGAGCAGGTTTTAACTCTGTTGAAGAGTCATGATGGGCTTCTTTCTTTTTGAACCACTTCTTTCTTGAGTACACCTGTAGATCCTTGGATAAGTCCTGGTGTTGCTGATGAGATCCATGCAACTGGGCTTCTGTATAGTTAAAGGTGGAAGGCCCAATATGATTATGGGCTGTTAAAACACCAGGGGAAGGGGTGTGTGGCTCGTGTGAACTAGACTCCACGTGTTGACCAGACTTGGGAGTTGCTGCTTCTTCCTCATAAAGAGAATTCTCAGAATCACGAACAAAAAGACAGGGGCCTGCACTGGTTATTTGAGGAAGTTTTTCACCCAACTCCTTTGATTCCATTGACTTTTCATAAAACGTTGCACTTGCTGGTATCTGCTTTTCTGTTCCCCATTCAAATTGTTTCCTCATTAAGCTTTCCACGATGTCCGAGGCGGACTTTGAGACCACCAACCTGTCGGACGGGTCATTACCCACTGGTTCGTTGTCGAGACCAGTGGTTAAAGGAGCTGGCTGAGTGTCACAACGGTGACACGCCTTTTCGCTGCCCAGTTCGCCGACTGCCGCTGTCGGAGGTACATCCGTCGACCACGTCCGCACAGTGGCCAAGTCGTCTCCGTCTATGTCAGAGATAATCTCTTCCGAGGACGTCCATGAGCTCCTAGCATGGCGGTACCCTTTTGTCTCCGTACCGCCATTTTCTTCAACAATGTAAACGCAGTAGCTAACGCCATCAGTAAGGACGCGCGTGGTGTGGTGGACTAGCGGTGGCCGCAGTGTCCTCACCAAGACCCTAGCCCGATCTAATCTCTGCATATTCTCAACGTCTTCATCGATGTCAACCATATCACCCACTGCCGCCACCATTTGCCGAATATATTCCGCCTTCCACCCGAGTATCGGAATACCCCAGCAACGACACCATATCAATCTGGTACCCATCCGC
Source organism: Glycine soja (assembly GCF_004193775.1). NCBI lineage: Eukaryota > Viridiplantae > Streptophyta > Magnoliopsida > Fabales > Fabaceae > Glycine > Glycine soja. Next base: position 15,448,996 of record NC_041003.1, on the reverse strand, counting down.
AGTTGAGGACTCCATTTCGTTAAAGAGTAGAACGGTGACGAAGATTGTTCTGTCTCTTCACGAATGATCTCTGCTGCTCGCTTATCTGATAGGCCAAGAAGAAGGGTCATGTCGTCACCCATATATTTGGCCGATATGGTTGGGCCTATATGCCACGCTACTTCCTCCTCAAGCCTTTCAAAAACCTCCAGCTTCTTCAATCTGCCTACCCAAACATTTTCATATCTAGCCTTGTCTTCCTCCGAGATGTCTAGCGACAGCGTAGACGATGATGAATCACCTCCGGCAGATTGGTTGTTCGCTCTAGTCAACTGGTACGTCCTCTGTGTTGGCAATGCTGCTACCTCTGCGTATGATCTGTTGACTGATTTATACACTGTAGCTCCACGAGGAGCCTTCCCCAGTCGCGTGTTTTCAGTCATGTCCACCTTTACGCCCGCAAGCCTTTGTCGGAGTGGTTCCTTCGTCAATTCACAGCGTCCATACTTGGGGATGTTAACGTGTAACTTGAGTCCCCGTATGAAGCTATTATCGAGCTCCTTTTCGATGCCCCTCCTGTCGCCTACTCCTCTGAAACGAGCAAAACCGCATCTCTTCCCTTCTCTGTTCCTCCGGTTGGGGATGAAAATCTCTTTCAATTCCCCCCACTGGCTAAAGTGTCGCCAGAGCTCTGCCTTTGTTACCTCCTCTGAGAATCTAGTGAAGTAGAAAGAGGTGATGTCTGCATCATCCCTCCAGTTCCGTCGGGTTGTTTGCTGCCGACGTCCGTTCCTGCCATGTATCTGTGTGCGCAGATAGCTACTCCTCCTTGACTTCACCGTTTTCCACTCAGACTCACCGACTTCCGGCAGCACTGCTTCCTTCTGACGTTCCCTTTCTGTGTTTCGCTCAAAGGAACTGAACCTCTCTCTCACTTTGTCCCTCTCTCTCACATTCTTCCTCTCCCTCTCACTCACGTTCACTCTTCCCCTCCCTCCCACGCACTCTCTCCCACGTTCACTCATGACTCCTAAAAGTGTGATTCATGTGAGGACAAAATTTGAGCCTTAAAATTAAAGGTTTCATAGGAGACCTACAATATCATTAGTAGTTATACACCACAAGTACAATCAGAAACATTTGTAATTTTGTATAAGAAAAGTTACCTTTCTTAGTTTCTAACAAACAAATTGGGGAGGCAGGGGGGGTGGGTTAAACTATAAAAATTCGCACAAGTAGCATTTCCATTGGGAAACTCATGTCAACAAATACTACAACTTCGTAGTGTCAGCACAATTTTAATTTTGCACTGGTTAAAAATTAAGGGGTGAAATGGCACCTAAAAACCTTTAGGGCCATAACAAGCCTATCAATGTGCAAAACGAAATTTACAGGACTACAAAGTAGAAAAAAGTGCATTAGAAATTTAGAATTCTCAAGAACATAGAAAATTTGTCAAGTTTGGTACATTCTACATGTCAGAGCTCTACTACATTAAGAACAAAATATATCAAAATGTGAGAGTAGACAAGCAATACCTAAATCAAAAAGTGAAAAAGCCCAAATGTGCTTAACTAGTCTTTTCCTACCATACTCAGTATTAACAAAAAATTTATAAAACAGATACATACCATTATATAGTAAAACATGAGAGAAATGCTGGAACAAATTTTAGGCCACTCTGAATTGGCAGATATTTTGTAAAGACCAATTAAATCAGCCATCCAATGAATCATACTTGGAAGTTCCATGGGAAGTTGATATATGTATAGAAGGAATATAGTAAAACCTGCATACAGCTGAAGAAGCCTCCACCACCTTTAGAATCACATGCACAGACATAAGGCCATGGGACACAGTGTCAAATAGTTCTATAGAGATTATGAAAGTGCATATAGGAAACATCCAATAAAAATCACCTAAAAAGCCCAAGAAAGTTGCTTGTCAAAGACCAATCCACAAGACCAACACAACTACCAATGAAAAAAGGTAGTGATGCCCATGAAGGATGGCTAATTCCAACAACTAGTTGAATAGCAGGCAATAGCAAGCAAGATGCCACCTGGAGATGAGAACCTTCAATACACAAAAACAGAGAATCCAATGGCATTATTTGCATCAAGATGCAGGTGTGAGAACAAATAAATAACAATTATAAATAAACATAAAAAAAAATAAAAAACTTCGTACCCCATTGCCCATATGAGGGATGAAAAAGGTACAACAAAACATTAAAAAAATAGATCTGTTGAATATGAAAAGCTTATGATCACCTTAACTTTTAAATGACTAAATCTGTGTAATTGATTATGTATTGATGAGACAACTATGTAATGGCTATCAATGGTAAACTACAGTTGTGCAGGGAAGCTTTGGAGCCTCGTGGTTTCCATTTAAGTTAAACAGAGTATATGGAATCCAAGTTCAGCAAAATGCACACAAGCATTGAGTTGGAGGGTAAAATTGGAGATTGTAGCAAACCACAAGTCAGAGAACTTAGGTATCTTGGATCTATAATACAAAATGATGGGAAAATGGTGACATGTAAATCATACAATTCAAGTTGGGTGAATGAAATGAAGGAATGTTTCATGTGTTACTTGTGATCAATCAAGAGAAGCCTCTCAAGCTACAAAAGGAAAATTTTATCACCCAGCCATACGATGAGTTATGCTTCATGGTAATGAATTTTGACCAGTAATCTGACAACAAGCACACAAGCAAACTGTTGCAGAAATGAGAATATTGGGTTGAATTAGTGGATATACAAGAAATGATAGAGTTAAGAATGAGTGTTAGAGAAAAAGTAGGAGTCGCGCCTATTGAGGAAAAGAAGGTAGAATAACACACTAAGATGCATAATATCCTAATAATGTGAGGTAGAGCAAGATCAAGGAAGACACTAATTGAAACCATTAAAAAGGATTTAGATCTAAAATGGTCTCTCTTAAGATTTAATTTTTCTAGAGCATTTAAGAGTAAGGTTTTGAGTACGTGTTTAGTTTGTATAGGAGTATAAGAGTGTACTTACTCCTATAGTTTGGTTGAGGATATTTATGTTCCTTACACTACACCATCCTGTACTACTAGCCAAGTTTAAAGATGGACGCCCACATTGGATACAGTTCTACTATTTCACATGGAATCATGAGTTCTCTAAATCTTTCCTTTTATTGGCTCTATTTTTCTCTCTTTGGGACAAACCCAGTGTTCATCAAAAACATCAAACAAGTTATTCCAGATATATTGGAAGGAAGCTGATGGGCAATGCAAGAAAAAGTGAGAACAGGATTCAGATTTTAATCAGCACATTACACGATAAAGTAGTGAAGGGTCTTCAATTTTGAAGTAAATCAGTAGACTTAATTACACATTTTACAACCAAACTATCATCATTTCGCAAATTTTTTTAGTGAAATTTACCCATGTTTCCAATTTTCACACATTTCACCAATGTTGATGTGATATCGTTTTGTTAACAATTTTTACAAAAAACATTGTTTTATTACCAACATGATGGTAAAATGTGCAAAAATCGAAAAATCTGATGGTAAAATGCGTGGAAGAAAATAACTTGAGTGGTAAAATGTGTGAAAACTGAAAACTTGGGAGGTAAAATTCGCAAAATAATGATAATTGAGTGGTAAAACATGCAATTAAGCCTTATCGATATTATTAATGACAGCACTCCAAACAAAGGATTTGACTTTGGAAAGAGCATAAAATACAGTTATGCAGAGGAAAGGAACATTAATGGGAGAAATTGGAAGCAGGATTCGCAAGAAAATACACCCCCAATGTTTAGGGACCAAATCCTCTTATTTGGATTAAAAAGAGAGATGAATAGAGCTCAACAACACCAAAAGAAACTGAAATTCAGAGAATCCCCTGTCACTTAAATTCTAAAGAAGTAAAAATTACAGGAAACAGTAGTGTAGGATAACAAATAAAACTGAATAACAGGAGCATTGGACAACGAAGAGAGATGAATCTAGAAAAAGCATGCGAAAGAGGAATATTAGTATATTATCCACCCAAAGATCCTCCCAAAATTTAATAAGAGAGCCATTACCCAAATCCAATGAGATGAGAGAAGTAAAAGAACTAAAGAAGCGTAGTCTTGTGATATAAACTTCCATGGTCTATCATTCAAAGCATTGACCACAAGATTAGCATCTCATCCATTAGAATGCAACATACTTCAAATAAGGTCCACCTTTACATCAATCAATCAAGATTTTTTTTTCACAAATAACAATTCAAAGAAAATTGCAGAGTTAGTTGCATTAGCACACATGAGATGACATTCATATGCCAACAGTGGACATTTCATATTGCATGTCTACACCTGGTGCATAGGAAATAAACACACATAGCAATGAAAAGACTACAGAAAAAGAAACAAAAGGGTGAAAGAAACTACTTACAAACCTAAATGTTCCATAATTGATATGAAATGACCCCAAGATGGATCTTGCCATGTTTTCAGAAAATCTCTCTTCCCGTATATATCAACCAAAGCAACAAGAAGAGCTAGCAGTTGTATGACCAGGAAATAAATTACATAAGGAGACTTCCAAGTCTGAACTCTGCAAGAGCACACCCCAGAAACAACAAATCAGTATATTTTAAAAAGGGCAAATCAGGAATAGATGAAAAAGAAATCAATCTCACATCATAAACCCAATCAACTTTGCCCACGAAGCATCTGGTGTACTCCATGGCATTGGCTTAACAGCCCATATTACCAGATAAGTTACTTGAGAAAGTATTGCAACTACAGAAAAGATAACAATAGGCCACAGTAACAAAAACCTCCTGTGGATATGAAATCCTACAAAAGAAAAACAGCAATAGTGCTAATTAAATATAACTGTTAAAGACAACACAAATGAGTCAAACCATAGTATCTAGCATACCAATAGGCAGTATCAAGAATCATCAACCCATTTGAATAATTCTGTATAATTGTTATCACAAGGACCAAGTCCAAGTTTTAACAGTCAAGCACATAATAAACATAAACATTTAAAAGGAGATCTACCAAATCTTTCTTCAAATAGAAGCAACTCCAACTCTGTCAGAATGAATTCTATGTTTAAATACAAATTAAAGGGGTGTGAATCATTAGATTGACACATTCGAAACTCCTTGAATCGTAGATGGACTACATTCCTTACTGAATGTAAGGCATAAAATGTTGGGAGGAACTTGGTCTAAAGATAATCTGTGTAAGAGGCTAGCCCAACAAATAACAATTATAAGTATTAAAACCACTGTTAATCTGCAAATGACAGCTAGAATCTGTCAACTATCCAGCAATAAAATAGCAGAGACAGAGAGAGAAGAGTTTTATTCTATGTAGATTTCTCATGGTAAGGCTATTTGCACATTGTGGTAAAATATCAAAAGTATAGTCCCATGCTATAAGCAACAATAACTTGGAAACCAAACAGAAAGAACTAAGCAGCTTACCTAATTGTGATACATTGTACAGGATGAGAAGAAATGCTATCAAATCAATGAGAGAGATCAAACTCCAATTGATTAAAGCAGCTGCAAGAAAGATGAGCGCATGAGCATATAAAAGTCAGCACATATTTCAAAAGTGGAGTACAAATCCAATACATATGTGTCTACTCTACATAATGAAACCTGACTTAAATATAAGAAAGCCAATTGAAAACAATATTAAAAAACTACATCTAATATTCTTCCTTTAATTGTTTACTCAGTCTAATAATAATCTTCCTTCTAAGTTCTAAATCTTAAAGACTCTAAGAAATAAAATCAGACAGTATATATGTGGATACTCAATAATAGCTACTGCCTAGTGCCTACTTCACTCTCACTTCAAAACCAATCACAAATTATTTAACTATAACAGCATATAATGATAATGATGATTAACGATTTTACAGTTACTCTAATTTAGTTTATGACGACATGAATTTCACTAGGTTGGAATCAATCAGTAACGACGAACAACTTATGCAGCACTAAACTATTAATGCCAGCTTAGCAAATGATATATTATAGGTTTTAACAATAAAAAATGAAACCAATCCAGCTTAGAAGCTCACTCTCACTTAGTTGAGAAAACACAAATTGCAATGCCTGGTACCTGACAGAAGCAGCGAAGGCAGCACGAAACCGGCGAGAAATTTCCCCATTGGATTCGGACTCAACTCACGGCGATCACATCGAGATTCAAATCAATCAGCCGTTACGAGATTCAATAGTGTTTTTTTTTTCGTGAAGGAAGTTTTTTCCCGAATCGCGAAGAAAGTACTTTCCGGCGCAGAGCAGAAAGTCGGAAACTATCGCCAACTCGAGAAAACCGAAATGTTGATTTCGCAGCGTTTCTTTTCTTCGCTCTACAGTTTCAGTTTGACGCTCTAATAAAACAAAACAGTATTGAGATTTCCGCTGATCGAGAATCTTCTAAATCAGAAACCAGCAAAACTAAATATTATTAACATTAAAATAAAGTGATGATCGAAATTCAGACAATATTTGAGAGAGAAAAAAAAAACTGAAATCGCGCTAACACGAGGAAGAAGAAAGGAAGCAGATATTTATGCGACTCTCGATGCTGCGTTTGTCCAATGGAAAATTTTCTTTTTTAAAGTAAAATGAGAATTGAGTTGTTTTCCATTCTCGGGCTTTGGAATCACGTGGCTTGTGCCCGAAGCGGGCTCATATGGCAGGGTAAGATGGTCATTTGAGACATTTTGATTTTGGTGCCATCCCCTTTTAAAAACCATGACTCGTGGCGCTCAAGTCTCAACAAAATCTTAACGTACTGAACTGAACCCATGAATACCGAATATTCTATTGCTAACCTACCAGTCTTCATTCTTCAACGTACAAATTACTCACAAAGTTTCCCTGAATAATGGATAAAAGTATGATCAATTAATGTAAAAATCTAGAGCCTTGAATAACAATTTGGCCTTTTCTTTTACAACAAAAAATTGGTCCTTATAATATAAAAAAAATCATTTTATAATTTTTTTTAATTTAATTCTTGTAAATTTTGGTTTTATAATTTTAATCTCTATTTTTAATAAAAACAAATTCAAGTATTGACATGGTTGATGATGAGGATATCTTCAAAACGTCATTACTTAATAGAAACATAGAAGACTGTCTATCTGTATTTTTATTTTACTATCAAATTTTAGTATATTAAATCTTGTATATTGAAACAATTTTTTATTATAAATCATGACATGTATGTTAATTTTTGATTTTTTTTAATACTTGCTATCTATTCACATTTTTTTAACCTCTTGTGTCTCTAATGTTTATAGTAATATAATAATTTGATAGTAATGCATAAGGATAATGCATAAGGGTGTATGTTGACCATATGAGAAAGAAAGATCAGACAATTTTTTTTAAAGGCAGACAACTACTTATAAACTACTTATAAAATGGTAAGGATAATGTTAAGATATTAGAAAGTAGAGAGGTGCAAAAAGCAATTTGAGGAATGTAGAAAGCAATTCCCCCAAAAAATTATTTCAACTTCCACTAAAAGGAATGACTAATTGCTTTGTGTACCCAATATTTTTCTAATGCACCCAGCAAATTTTTGCAAATTTTGAAAGTACCCTTGCTAATATACAGATTCGCAATTTGTATAATTGATACAGATTTGCAATCCGTATCAGATTCACAATCCGTATGAATAATACAGATTGTCAATCTGTATGAATCATACGGATTGTTAATCCATACGATTCATATGGATTGCAAATCTGTATCCCTATTTTTTTAAAATAAAATATTTTTAATGTTTTTTAATAAATTTAATTATAATTTTTTTATAATTAGTACATTAAATAGATTTATGATTTTGGTCATATTATAATTAATTTTGATCTAATAATGTATTATATATATATATGTATATATCAATTTTAAATAAAAATCATAGGTTTAATAAAAAAAATTATATATCAAAAAATTAATTATTAGATCAAAATTAATTGTCATAAAATTTATTATGTAAACTTATATGTGCATTAAATATATATTAAAAATTTTAATGTTATATATAATGACATTAATTTTTAATTTAGTTGATTAGAACGTCATGCTAATAAGGCGAGATTAAGAATCCGTATATCAGCAAGGCTATTTTTGGAATTTACAAAAATTTACTAGGTGCATGAAGAAATTGGCACAGGATGCTTTCTACATGTTACCAATTTCATGTTGGTTTCCTTTCTTTCTAATGTTTTTTTATATGAAAAAATAAATGTAGAGTAACAAAATGATTTGCTTACCTACTTAATTCCTGTTTCCTCTTGAGTTACTTTCTCTTAACATTTTCGTTATTTTTAAAAAATAATAATATTTTCGTTTATAAATATCTGATTAAATATTTTTTTAAAATTTTAATTAAATTCTACTTTTTAATAAGTATATTTATCAAAAAAAATTATTTTATCAGGACAATTTATGCAATTAATAATTTTCTAAAACATATACATTACTTTAAGACAAGTTATGTGTTAAAAATATATATTTATTTAATTTAATATGATTATTTTCACTTTTTTATTTTTGGCTAAAATATATGTTTGATTATTAACTTATTTTTCAGTTCTAAATTAATTTCCTATGTTTTAAAATTTTAAAAATAGTTCTCTAAAATTGTTTTTTAGTAACACGTTGATCCTTTCTTTTGTTAGTTTTAACCGAGCTATGTTAAATTGCTCATTGGCTAATATGACTCTCCCGTGGCGGTGCAATTTTCATCACCAGAAATTGTAAGAAGATGGTAGAACGTTGTACGAGTCCGATTGTGTTGCTCTGTCTCTTCTCATTTTCTGCACTTACTCTAGCTTTTTCGCCATGCCCCCTCACTGGTTAGTTCTTATGCTTATTCCTTTCCACTTACTTTCTGTCTCTTATCATTTTCATTCGTTTGTGACTTTCTTCCAATTTCTTTTTTCTTTTTCTCTTCCTTATTACTTACTTCGATGTCTGTTCTCCTCTTTAGTGGTCTTTTTCACTTTTTGTTTTTTGGATTCTGAATTATGTTCCTTCGCACCAAACAAGTTACGCTGCATACGTGATGCTCGACGTGAATTGTTTGCTCATTATGCTTTGCACAGTATGTGTTCGATGATTTGTCTTAGCATCACGACTAACTCTGCTTGCTATGTATATTATTTCTATTGTAGGCATTCTATTTCAATCTAATTCGGGTCTTCTGTGCTTTAATAATTGGAACTAGCATGCATTTTCTATGTTGGATTCTTGCAAATTGTTATCCGGGTATTATTGTTAATATATGATATCGGTGGGATAATAAAACTCACAAACACATGCAGCGGAAGAAATAAAATGAGAGAGAGAGAGAAGTTTGGTTGGGTCTTGCTCCACCAATCATTCACGCAAACTAGAGGAAGAGAACTCAACTTTCATTCACTCATTCTACTGATTTCACTAAATTCATGAGTGGTCTTTTACAGGCAAAGCAAAACAATAAACTAATCAACACTTAATGACTAAGTAAATAGTAAAATAATATAAGAAGACTCCATTGCTAAGAACAAAATGTCGGTGCTTTCTTCTTTTCATGCGGTGCATGCAGTGGATTCAAGGCCGTGTTCCGGCTGTATGGGCGGTGTACTATGGCAGTAAACGATTCTCAAGTCTAGAAGCAGAATTTTGGTCCAATAAGAAATCATTTCAGGCAGTCAAATATTTTAACTTGATTTAAACTTCTAACAATATACAACTCGCTGCTAATAAGAAGCCTTTTTGGGTATGAAAAGGATCACAGGGTAGTGCTTCATTTTCGGTTATTTATCCAGATGTTTGTTTTGGATACCAAGTGATGATTCCTATCCTATGTGTTTTTTTTAATAAACGAAATATTGTCAAAGATGATAAAGTGTTACTAGAGGTGTATGTTTTTACTTTGTTCACTTTTTTCTGGGTTCATTTTTTGAATCCACAAATATGCAGGGTTACCGCTGGTGAGAAATATCAGTGAGATTCCTCAGGATAACTACGGTAGGGCTGGTCTCTCTCACATGACTGTTGCAGGTTCATTGTTGCATGGAATGAAAGAGGTATCCAACTTAATCTTTCTGAGCATTTCCTTCCCCTTTTAACTCATTTTAAATTCATAATTTATTTGATGCAAAATATCACATGACAATGGTGAAATGAAGTTGTGACTAAAATATTATATTAAGCAAACATGATGCCAAACTGTATTGGATGATAGGTTTCAAGTAGTAATTGTGAAGAAGGAAGTCAACCCAAAGAGCAGCTGTGTATAGTACTTGATGGTTACGCCTTGTGTCTACTGTAACAGAAGATTTGTTATTGATAAAGTTACACAATTAGTTTGGGGTAAAATATGTTTTAGGTCACTCAAAATATCTTGAAATTCGGTTTTAGTCCCTATAAAAATTTAATGCTTTTATTTCCTATACTTATCGAAAGTGATGTAGATATAGTCCCTCATTAGCAACTGGGAACATGTGTTTTTATTTAAATGTAGAGACTAAATTCGTATTAATTTTTTTATAAGGACTAAAACCAAATTTCAAGATACTTTGAGGGATTAAAAACATATTTTACCCTTTTTTTTCTTAAAAAAGAGTTTACTTTTTACTATGGTAATGGATAGTGACATAGTCCAAAACTTCTTATTCTAAGGTACTGAATCCTGTTTGGCAGCCATCTGTGTGGTCAATGGTGTTCAAACTGTTTATATATTATTATCATATCTCCAAACTTTTCTGGAACAGGTTGAAGTATGGCTTCAAACATTTTCACCAGGAACACACACCCCAATTCATAGACATTCCTGTGAAGAAGTTTTCATTGTTCTCAAAGGGAGTGGCACTCTTTATCTTGCATCAGATTCACATGGAAGATACCCTGGAAAGCCACAGGAGCACTTCATCTTTCCAAATAGCACATTTCATATTCCTGTTAATGATGCTCATCAGGTAAACCACTAAAAGCAAACTGAGATTTCTCCAACTTAATTTGGTTTTGGAAAAAAAATTGGGAATTAGAAACAACCTTTTGAATAATTTATTTGGTACAGGTAAATTAGTTTAAGGTGCTCCTTTTGATGCATGTGGTTTGCCTAAGCACATTAGCAATGAAGATTTAGAATGTTAAGTGTCAACTTTTACGTGTTGTTGATCACGTGATCTCAACAATTTTTAATGTTTGCATTAAGGAGCTATATATTTTCAACAAATTGAAATATTGATAAAGGGAAAGATAAAGATGTTGTGGATACTTTTTGTCATTTGAATAATGATAGTTATGCTTGTTAGGGTTAGGGAGAGAACATCATGTTGTGAGAAGTTTAAAATTTTACTGAGAAAGTATAACAGGCTGGCATGTAGAGCTAGCCCTGTCTTGTCAGTTGTAAACTGTAATGCGTGAGCTTGTTGAAAAGTACAAGCTTTTGTCAGGTCTGTGTGCTGTCAAACGATGTCCAAAGAAATGCAAGTTGGTCGAACAAAGAAACTCTTGGGAGTTTGTTAGAACTTCTTAGTTCCATTTCCGTTGTTTATACTCTACTCGCGTCAATTTGATGAAAAGCAGGATATCATATGATTGTTTAGAGTATAAAAAAGTAATGCCTGCCCAATAGAATTGAAATCTGTAAATGTTGCAGAGAGCATTAGCCAATGAATCATATACATTTCTTTATATAGGTTAATCCAATTCTTACTTGTTCTTCGGTGATATTTATGTTTATTCAAGTTCTTCTGGAAAACTTTGGATTTTTAAATAACCAAAGATAATCTGCATTGCAGCTTTGGAACACCAATGAGCACGAGGACTTACAGGTGCTTGTCATAATATCTCGTCCTCCAGTTAAAGTGTATGTGCTTCTCTTCATGTTTCATACTTTACTAACAAGTTGATAGTGGTAACTCTTGTCCTGGCTCTTTCAAACATGGCAAACTGCTGAAGCTCTTTATTGATTAGTGCAAATGCATTGTTATTTCCAAGTAACTCAGTAGATTGTATCCCCAAAAATACCTGTATTCAACTTGGTTTTCATTTTCTGCTGTTTATGTTAGTTTCTTCTCATGCTTCTTATTTGTTAATGGCCGTCTTTTGAATGTTTTGGTTATTGATTAGGTTTGTATACGAGGACTGGTCCGTGCCTCACACTGCAGCGAAAGTGAAATTCCCCTACTACTGGGATGAGCAATGTTATCAAGAACCTCCAAAAGATGAATTATGATTTATAGTCATGGTTTACACATTTTATTACTGAGATTTTCTATCACTGTAAAGTATTTTCTTAACTGAAAGTCAAAGCTATCAAGACAGTGCCGATTAAAAAAAAAAAGAAGCTATCAAGACAGATTTATATTGATTAGTCTTATATCACTGCTTCATTCATAAAGACTTGAATGTGTTTACCTTCTGTAAAAATTGCCACGATTTGATCAAGATGATTATACTAGAGAGAGGGAGAGAGAGAGAGAGAGGACTATTGATAGATGTATAGCAAATTTTGGAACTCATACAGCTTTTACTTATAACGTCGGATACAGGATCTAAATGTGCACTCAACAATCATTGAAGGGCCATTAAATAAGGCAATAAAAATGCCAAATCTTTTTTTTTTTTGTAGAGAAAAAAAAGTGAATGTTTTTTACCGAGATGAAGAACTTCCGAACCAAGTATATCATGTATAATAGTCAGGAGAAAGGCCGAGTTTGATAATTTTCTCGATGATTTCCAATGTTCCGAAACCTAGGGTATCTAATACTCTTAGCGGCATCAACAATCCTGCATATGTATTCACTTGTCTCTAATGCAGTGTAATTTTTCTCTGGCTCCTCTCCCTGAAACCTTACATTAACATTTCTCCACACACCAAGATTAATAATATGTCAATAGGCACACTCCTCAAATCCATCTAATGTTCTATCACTTGCTTAGAAAGGCTCACTCGTATGCTTGGGCCATGTCCAATGTTGCATACTTACATTGAAAATCATGAGAGGAATCTGGAATCAGTCTTATCCCACAAGGAGAGTCACTATTCTCTGCATGAAGCGGATAGTTTATACCATGATATGTAATAAAATTCAAACAATCCCCTTATGGAAAGTTGCTGCAAATATTTGGTTTTGAATTAGTTTGGTTACATCTTTACAAACTAGAGCAATATGTTATTCTAGTAAAGCAAATAGGCACATAATATTGAAAAGATAACTACAAGAATTAGTTAAGAAGGGAAGGATTATAGAAATTTGTTCCGTGAGAGAAATTTCTATCACATTTTCTTATTTTATCATTTAAAATAAAATTAGTTTTAATTTCATGTATCAAATTAGTAAATACTAAATTTCAAACGCATGTGATGTGCTGGTTCATTTAAATTATTCATTTTTATATTATATTTAGTACTTTTTTAAATATATGCACATAATTAAAATTATCCATTTTTAAAATATTTAGTAGTCCATTAAATATAATTACATAAAACTGGGGAAGATTAATTTGATTTTTTATTAAGTTGATATTTTCTTAAAAAATATTAAGCCTATTGAAATTTATTATGATTTATTTTTTCTCAAAGAAACAATATTAAAGTAATACTTATATGAAATGTATAAATTAAAAAAATAATATATAATAAATAAAAAATATAATTATTTAAATTTGAGTATTCATTTTTGGTATTGTGAATATTATGTTTACATGTACTTCAATTTTGTGTGTTTGTAAGTAATAATTTTTAATATTTATTGTAAAAAATATATTTTAAAAGGATCTTTTTAATCATTTTGAAAATATGTTTTAATTACATGATATTATTGAAATTTTGAATTAATTAACCTTATGACTTAAATTGAACACTTTCTACTCGTGCAATGAGATTTGTCTATCATTATTACTTTTACTATTATTAGTAGTAGTAATAGTAGTATATAATTATTATTATTTGATATTTTTTAAAGTTATTTATTTATAATTTCTTCAAAAAATTATTTATAAGAATAATTATATGTTTCAAATTTTATATGTATGATTTAACAATAATAAGTATTACTTTTCTATAAGTATTGTTATTTATAGGAGTTACTCTTTTTTTAAAAATATTACACACGCTAATATTCATATGTTACTATTTCATTTTTCATTCTAAGTGAATTAAAAAAGGTATAATAATAATAATAATAATAATAATTATAGCATTTATAATCTATAATACTATTTAAGACTTGGATAAAATTAAATTAAAAAACAAACTATACTAATATATATATATATATATATATATATATATATATATATATATATATATATATATATATATATATATATGGACAATGCAAAGTAAGTTGATGTTGAATAATGACACCTTGAGCCATGTAATGTCAACAATGTATCCAATTAGGGTTGACCTAGTGAGAGGTTAAAGTAATATGAATGAGTTCTTAGTTTCAATTCCAATTATCACTACTATAAACATTTTAAAAAAATCAACAATAACAATAATATTTTTTTTCAAGTAGAAAAAGGAATAACGAATATTAGAATTAAGGTTGGCAATGAACTAAACTAATTTGAAATTAATTTGAGATTCAATTCAATAATTAATTCATATAATTTGGTTAATGAAACTCATTATATAAAGGAGTTGGATTATGCATTTGATCAACACATTTAGTTTAAAAAGTAGTTCTCTCTCCCTTCCTCTATCTATTTTTTTTTACCAACTTTCTCTCACTATATATTCGTATAATTCATTTTATATTAATTTTATTTTTACATGAAATAAATATATAAATAAAAACATGTGATATAATCAAAATGTTGAATCGAATTTAGCCAATGAGTTCAATACTTAAATTGAATTGTTGTCAAGTTTAAATTTAATTGCGTTGAACTAAAATAAATCGAATTACGAGCCCAATAACTTCCTATCAAATGAATACAGTTGGGTACTTGGCTCTGGCCTAATTGGAATTTATTTCTATTTGCTACTAGAATATTTTTTTATCTAGATCTTAGAAGTGTAAGCATTCATTTTTAAGCTTCTGAATCAGGAATGGCATAAATTATGTTATACTTGTACTTCTTACCATCACCATTCTGTTCTGTCCACTGCTAATGAATATCTTCAAATCCGTTTTTTCCGAAGACCCGGATCCTCCACGACCCGGATCCAACCATGCATCGCCAGACAAAGCACCGGATCCCCATTCCCCGCCCCGATCGAATGCCACCGAGTCCGCTGCCGGAGGAGGCGGCGGCGACGGTTGGAACTTCGGCGGCCTCATCAAAACCCTTACATCGAAATCGGAATCCATAATTGAGACCTACCGTCGCGATCTGCAGGAATTCGGCACCGGTTTGAAGAAAGAGATCGAGGTCGCGCAGGGTTCTCTCGGGACCGTGGGCCACGTCATCGATGAGTTCGGAAACACCGTCGTGAAAGGAACGGCTCAGATCATATCTCAAGGTAAGGACGCCATCCTCGCCGTCAATCTCGATTCCGATTCCGATAGTAACAGCGCCAATAGAAAGAGCCTCGATTCGGTTCGGTACAGTAGGTTCGACGCTCAGGTTCGTGCTATTCAGGGTGATGTTAGCACTTACTCCGAGGAGCCCGAGGATTTGAATGAGTTCAATGAGTGGAAATTAGGGTTTTCGTTGGAGGGGAAGGGTGAGGAAATGGAGGGGCTTTTCAGAGAGAATGATGCTATGGAGAGTGTTTACAAAAAGGTTGTTCCAAATAGTGTTGATAATGAAACTTTCTGGTATAGGTATTATTATAAGGTTTATAAGCTCAAGAAAGCTGAAGATGTTAGGGTTAGGCTTGTAAGTGGAATATCTGGGGAAGATGAGGATTTGAGTTGGGATGTTGAAGACGATGAGAATGACGATGGTGGGATTAGATGTGATGCCAAACCTGTGATTATGAATAAAGAGGTTGGTGGTGAAAATGTGGATAATACCCACTTACATGTTGATGGCAATGAAGAGGGAACAAAGAGATTGGATGTGGAAGAGGAGTCTAAGGAACAAAAGAAAGACAATTTATTGGAAAGTGAGGAAGTTGGCAACAAGGTGGATAAGTCTGTTGAAGAATCACAAGTTGAGAAATCTGAATCTGTTGGTGACAGGGGTGGTGTTGATGAGGCATCGAAGTCAAAAGCGGATGATGGTGTGAGCAAGAATGATTCGACAAGTGAATCCGATGAGAAGGTGGTAAAGGATAGGGAGGTTGGTGATGAGAAAACTTCTGGTAAAGGTAATGAGTCTTTCACGGTTGAAATTCAGCAATCGGCAAATAAGGAGGAGGAGGACCTTGGGTGGGATGACATTGAGGATCTTAGCAGTATTGATGAAAAGAAAACAATGCAGAGTGGTGGCACAAGCAAAGTTGATTTGCGGAAGCGGCTTAGTGCTGCAGAAGAAGACGAAGACTTGAGTTGGGACATTGAAGATGATGATGATGAGCCTGCTAAGGCTTCAAGTGTTTAATGCATTCTATTATGATTTCTCAATGGAAGTATATGGTGTAAGTGTCATTTTCACGTAAAGAAATTTGTCGGTGTTTTTATACTTTCAGAAACTGGGATAGAAGTAGTATTGTTATCTGTTCTATCCCTAAAATGCATGAAAAGTAACTGTTTCTATGTTATTGTTTCATATTCTGTTCTTTATTTTGGTTATTCATCAATATATGGTGACCATTATCAGACAGACATTTCCTATCTCCTGTTCTAAGTCTGTCTCTGCCTTTTATTTGACAACTTATGAATCAGTACTAATTATTTGTGACCAGTAATATATTCCTTTAAGAAACTTGAGTTATGCTCATTTTGTCTTGAAACATGAGTAACCAAATCAAAACAGAGTAAACAAACGACTTTCCCGCAGTTCTTTTAAAAATCAAGATTCAAGAAATGGCTAAAATCAAATTAGAAAAACTCAGACATAGAGTACGTCACAGACACTGCTAAACCCAAAAGTCTCGCTAAGTCTTGACACTTTTCAAATTGGACTGCGGCAAGCTTTCAAAATAGACAACCAACATTCCATTCATTTCCCCCTTAAGATTTTGGATGTTGATTATCAAGGCAGTTATAATGTTATTCATGATTTCACGTAGATAAAGTCTAGCAAATCTAGAAACGGACATAATGAATTGAAGTCAATAATTCACTTTGGTATGAATTATATAAAAGGAAAAGGTAAAAAGCCACAGCTGCATCGCACCAGTAACACGGATATATGCTGGAAATGAGAAATGGTAACTGTAGTTTGTTTTTGTATAACTTCTGTATGAAAGAAAAGAGAGATGAGAAGAAAAGAAAGAGAAGTTTGTGATGAGCGATGCAATAAAGATAAAAAAAAGGATAAAAATGCTATAAAGAGTATTGTATGAATAATATAAATCGTGGAAAATATTTGACAGAAATTGCATTAAGCGTGTACTTATGAGACCGGAAGTAGCTACTTATCTAACCGATAAAAGAATAATTAAAACAATCCACAAATAATAACAGCGAGTTAAGTAGATGATTGTAAGTAAGCATTCTGGTGACGAATTGATTTGTCTTTTTAACTTAAAATATCATTCTTACAAAAAGCTACCATCAGATATAATTCACACTTTAAATTTGAAAGCTTGACTACTCTACTAAGCTCTTGCGGTGATTGGCAAACATGGGAAACCGTTTTGAACACCACTAGACTCTACTCTATCCAAAGGGAAAAAAGATGAAGAAGAACCAAACTGCTCTTTCATTGCAGCACTTGGGGGGGGGGGGCGTTTGTGTTTGTACAACAAAATTTCAACAGTGTAGAGCAAATAGCTGAGTCGTGGAAGTCACCTTTCTTGATTCAGATTTCTTCAAACCCAAGGCTGCTTTCAGAACTAAACTTGTCCTTATCCTTCAACACAAATGCTTGGTTCAGAAGTGGACTCTCCCATTTGTGGTTCAACGGAGGAAGGTAATGTGAGAAGCCTTCCTTTTTGTGCACGTGGGGGAAGATGCTTGGCAGGTTTTCTAGATGGCACATTCCAGGGCAAAAACACCCCAGTCCCACCACCAGCAAGTTTGCGAGGGTTCAGCGCCACAGGACGCATAGGAGTAAGCATCACCATTGGAGCGTGAAGCATTCCCCATTTGGGCATCATGTTCATGTCCATACCCTCATAGCTAGTTAGAGCACTATTTGGCAAAGCATATGGACTAGCAGCAATGCCCGGTTGCCACATAGTCATTGCACTTGTCATGGTAGTGGGAGTTGGTGTTTGGCATTGGTTGGAGTCTGGCCTCACTCTGAAGAAGGTGATGCTGACCCTTCTGTTAGGGGATGGACACATTACGTGCCTTGCCATGTCAGCACTGTTTCCTCTCATCACTAAAAGAGACCTGCAAAATTAAAGGTGTTTGGTCCTAGTCATTTACATGCTACGCATCAGTTCAAAATACGAGTGGTGTTGTGTATGGTAAGTTCAATTTCCTTGCACAAGAGACACATCCTGCAACTTTTCTACTGGTGCTTACAATATTAATCATCATAATAAAACAAAGAAGTTATATGCCTCATGTGCCAATCCTATCCGTACATCTGGATTCTGGATGCATCCCCTAATTGAATGTTGGAACTGAATGCTCTACAACAATAACAACAAAAGTCTTATCCAACCAGGGGAAGTCTGGAATCACATGCTAACACAACTAAAATGGCCTGAGGCCATGGACTCACCATCAAATGATAGTCATAATTAACATTCCTTAAAAATATTTCAGCAGCTAATCAGACATTTAGCATATTTAAGGACTTGATGCTTAAACTTAGAACAAGAATCGGACTTTGCAAATGAAAGTTACACCCTGCTGCATTATGCAAGTTTCCTGTTCAATACACTATATATATAATTACTACATGAGTGACATACAGATTATGCATGGAAAAGTAAGCTTTTCAGGGGCAGATTGGACCCTTATAATGTGACCCTTATGACAACACTGAAAAAGTACACTAGGTGTCACTTTAACTACAATCTAACAATTGATATTTCTATGACAATACATTTCTGTCCTTCCCTTGAGTGTCCGCAAGTTTGTTTGTTACTCAAGAGAAAAAGAAAAGCAGAGAAGCAATCTAACTCGATGATATATGTATTATATGAAGGCATAGTTGCATCCTCTATAAAACTAGCACTTCACCTTATTCACTTACATTCTGTCCTATAAATGTTGAAGGTACTTCTTCCTTTGTATCCAGCATTGTGACTAGAATCTTAATTAATAAATGGAAGATTAGGACTGCAAATAGTATAAGTTCTTTAATATGTACCCCTGCTTCAGTGAGAGCGTGAGTGGCCCCTTGTAGTTCCCATCATTTTCACTCATAAGTATACGCCCAAAAGCCATAGCTGATTCAGAGAGAAGAAGTGTGGACACAGGTTGATCCAGATGCGGTGGTTTCAGGAATGGCTGAGAAAACTCCCCCTAAAAATAATGAAATTATATAGATATTGCTAAATGGTTATTTCATTGTTCAATGTAAATGATTGTGGTACCTATTTAACTAATACCAGGTAGAACTTAAGAGGAGTCAGCGGGAAAGTATACAGTATTTACCTTTTCAAAGAAGTTGATGATACAACCATTTGGTCTTTTGTACTCGGGAAGTAATTGCCACTGAATAAGGTGATCAATGACACCTTGGAGAAGTACTGGAATTGGCTCTATATTGCCTTTAAACAAAAATTGAAAATGAAAAACAGAATAAGAAGAGAATCACTAGATTCATTTATGCAATATCTAAAATCAGAAGAACCAAATAGTTATGGTAAAGTAAAACAGTTATATGTTATCACAATTTCTTTAATAATCTTACTTTTTGCGTCCTCCTTTATCTGTCCAAATATTGGAACACCCAGTTGAATCAGCTCTCTCTTGTTCCCTTTCATCTGCTTGTTGAATAATATAAAAGTTTCACCTACATGTATACAAGAATATTTGGTTAGTATTTTTAAGAATGCACACAACAAAAACAGCTTGCATTAGGTATATCTGTGTTTAAACACGTAATGTGATTGACGACAAAGAAAGTAAAACAAATACAAGGAAGAAATATAGTCACAACAATTTCACAAGAAAGAAAGTATGACTGTCCAAACAAACATACCCTCTAATATTGTCATGATTCATGATACTATAAAGAAATAAAAAATGAGAATACACAGACACACACAAAGATCAGTGGTGGGTGGTTTACCTGACAGTTCCCCATTCTGGCCAGCAGCATGGATCTCATTCACAAAATCTGTTAGCTTGCACAGTTCTGAATCAGTGAAAATGTCCTCATATAACTTCAATCCTTTTACTACATTCACCTGTTAATTTCAATCAGCTGTTTAATAAGCAAAACCGACTGCTTCTTATGGCATAAACTAGTGGGGTTATGAAAACTCTGTATCCATTCTTCTTTTTTTTAAAAAGAATGTAAATTTAGCTTTTGGAAAAAAGAACTTGCCATATGTCCCTTCACTGACTCTTTTGCTGCGAAGCCTTTTGTCAACTTAAACTGTGAAGAACGTCCTTCACACTCTTCATGATTGGAACATATATTAACGTTCATGGGACTAGCCTGCATTTCTTGAGATCCTGCACATGAACCCAAAAAATTCCATGCAAACTTCAATACTCAGAAAAGGACAAAAATATTTCCATCCTAAGCATTAATACAGTAGACAACACTGCATACATAGGCTTCGTTTCCCCAAATAAGTTAAATGAATGTCATCGATTAACTGGCTCTGCATATGTGTTAGACTGTTTCTACTTTCCCGTTTACTTTACTGTCCTTTCATTGTTATGATTTAGTCAACCCTTGTGGTCATTGTTTACTACAGCATTGTGACATTGCAATTAAACAAGTATGTTAACTGAACATTCAAAATGCAACAATTGTCAAGAAACATTTGTCTTCTTCCAAAAAAAATCGTTATTCGTTGTTGCCCACCACCAATGTGAGTCCACCAGCACATTACATATTTAGTGCCAAAAGGGACGGGCCAGTGCAAGCATTTACTACATGTCTCTTTTCCAAATAAATACATCCTGCTCATTCAACATATTCTCTCTCTTTTTCTTTGCTCAAGCATTTGCAGCTGGGTTTTTCTTTTCTTTCAATTATTTTAATATGTATATGAATCAGTTACATATATTTTTACTAATCTTTCTAATAATCTATAAAAAAAAAATAGAGTAAAATATGTTTGAAATTCGTATAAATTTTAAAAAGTATTAATTTTGTTCTCATACAATTTTTTATATTAATTTGGTCTTTGAAAAAATGTAATATATTTTTATTGGTTTTCAGTAGTAATTCCGGTATACAATAATTATCTGACATGATAAACAAACTTAAACATGTAATTTGATTAGAAGTGAATTAAATAATTTGTGGTGATTAAATCTCCCAAATGAATTAAACAATTTCTAGTGACTAAATATCATTGAAAATTGCAAATTTTCATTACTTGCTAGGTGATTTTCTTGCACTTTCTTAGTAGAGAAGAAAATGAAACAACAATGTTTTGACAAAGTTACCAAATATTAACAAAAATATTCTATTTTTACGTGTACCAAATTAATAAAAAAATTATGAGAATAAAAATAATATTTTTTAAATTAAACATTAAATACATTTAAGAGAAAATAAATTATAGAATGGTAATATAAAACAATTTTATATTATAATTTAATCTGAAACAATCATATATATATATATATATATAATAAGTTTGTTTAATGTGAAGAAAAAAAGATGAATAAATCATGAATTCAAATATCTTGTTAATAAAAAAATTAATAAGTAATATTTATCGAGAAAAGAAAAATAAAATTTGACCCGATGGCTGGTGCGTGGTGTTTGGTAACAAATATAAATCAAATCAGGTCAGCTAATCGGATTTGGATCCCTAAGCCAAGGAGCAACCAAGACAAAGTTGACCCGCAAACTCAGAGGAAGATGCAAGACACATCATTCACTCGCCTTATGTGGTCCCCTACCCTGTAATAAAAATCATTGCACACACTTCTAGATCTATACTTAGTTCCAATTCCAACCTTAACCTAGTTCTGCTATTTAATACTATTTCTCACTCCCCCAATTTAACCGTAACACCGAACCTTTTTCTTTTCTTGTGCCCCGTTGTTCTCATACCTGTAAACCCCATTTAAGTAATCAAAATAATTATCAACCACATGCCCTGCGTCTCTCACTACTCTCCTTTACTTTAATACTACTCCTACATCTATAAATACAAGCCTAAATTTTAACATATGCTTTTCTTTTGCTTCAAAATCATGGAATTTAACGTCATCAAAATTTTGCGCAACTGAATTTTGACTTCAACAAATGAAACGGTACACAAAACAAATTCGTACTACATTGGATTTCTTGGCACAATTTATTTTTCTTTTCCAACACTTGAACCATGAAAAAGAATAACAATAAAAAAAATCGCTCTTTTCAAGAGAGACATAAAGTTTCAGGCTTTATTTCAGTCAAAAAGATCTCCAGAGAAAAACTATTGAATTTTCATCAGCGATTAATAAATGATCCCAACAAAATGATCCTTCAATTTTTTCCCGACCGTTTCTGAAAATTCCGCGTTTCGATTTTGAATAAAAGGAAGGAACAGAAAGAAACCCGTGAAAGAGTTGAGAAACCAACACCAAGTGTACCTTGTGATGATAATTAAATTTTCATTTCCATTGATTTAGAAAGTGAGGAATTAATTCACACGAAAATAAAATAGAAAGTGAGAAATTAGAAAAAAAGAGTTGAATTATTTTATTTACCTGAATCAGTAATCTCGCTCTCGGGGGACTCATACTCCTCGTGTTCGTCACCGCCACCTCCATTTCCGACACTCTCCGACGGCGTCGTTTTTTCGTCGGTTTCGTGTTCGGCGGCGGCAGCGTTGTGGTTTCTGTCGGCGAGTCTGGCGAGCTCGAGCGTGACGTCGGCGATGGAGTGGTACTTCTGCATCTGGAGGACGGGGATCCAATTGAGCCTGCGGCGGTGGATGGCGGTGAAGACGGCGTCGTAATCGTGGGCGGAGGAGGCGGAGAGGTGGGCGCAGAGGGCGTCGATGATGGCGTTGGCGGCAGCGAACTCGCCGCGGAACCAGGCGAGGATGGCGTCCTTGGCGAAGGAGTCGGAGACGAGCATTGGGGGAGGGACCATGGTGGGTCGATCGGAGGGTGATGTTGTTGTAGGGCCAGCCGCCATGGAATTGGGTCGCGCAGTGATCGGAGCCAATGGTGCGTTTGTGTTGGGCCCAAATCGAAGGTCGAAGAAGAAGAAGGTATATAACTAAGCCTGTGCTTTGAGAAAAGGGTTTACGAATTTAGTATGGTTATTATGTGTTACGGTGTGAGCTTAAATACTCCATCCTCTCTAATGTATGCAATGCATGTATGTGGAGTTATGTTATATATGAACCTCCTCACTCCTCAGCTTCCTTCTGCACTTAACGTGGCACCATCTCACGCCATTTCACGTGCTTGCCTACCATAATTCCACAACAAAATTAAATCAAACCTAAATTATTCCTTCTTTTTCAAGATTATAAATATATAAAAATAATTTATCCAATACTATATCAACTCACGTAAATTTATTCGATCTAGCTAGCCACATCCTAGGGTCTCAATTTTTTTAATTCGTAAAAATTGAAAAAATATTATTTACAACTGAATTAAAGTATCTTAGCATAGATCTTGAATTTGAGAATACATATGGTTTATATAAAATAAAAACAAAAACTCAATCATGAATTTAACTTTTTTTTTAAAAAATAATTAATGTAGGAGTTGAAAACATCTTATGATTAGCGTCAGTTTAACAAAGATAGGGAGTTATTATATAGATGTTGTTTTATGATACTCGCGTAATTGGTTGCTGTCCATTTTAGTTTATGCTTTTGATCTTATTTAAGTGCTCACCATTATTACTAGAATATACAATCAGTTGAATCAATAAAAGATACTGCAGCTTTGACAAATATTAACCAGTGTTACAAATGTAAAAATTAATGTTTATTAAAATTTAGATAATTATATTTAAAGCATAAAATTAATATTGTTTATATTCTTAATGTAACTTGTATGGTTTAATATGATGATTTAACTGTCTAGCCAAAAGAATATATGATAACTAAATTTAAATAACTACTTTCTACATTTATAACACGCATTGTTTGAGTAAAAGAAACATGTATTGTTAACATCAAATAGGTATAAATAATTATTAAATAATTAAATGCATTTAATATGTATTAAATGCTTCTTAACAGCATTGCAATTTATATAAAAAAAAATTAATGTTGAATATATTAGTTTAGGTTTAACTAATTTTGTCTTTGAAAAAACTTAATGCATGTGAGTATTTTTAGTTAAAAAATTGCTTTTCAACACATACAAGTGTTATTTGTTATTGTTTCGCTCTATGGCTACTTAAATTTCATAAATGTTGTTGAAAAAGAAGTAATGTTAATGTTATCCGCAAAGACTTTAACATTCAACTAAGTTTTTGGCAAAGTAACAACTAATTATATTAGAGGAACATACCTAAAGAAGGGAATCGCGGCTATATATATTTATAGGCAATGGCATGTTTGATGATTAAATAACATCGAGGAGTCGTTGAGGAAAAGGCTTATCTTATATATGCTTCTCATACTCAAGACTAATATGTTGTGTCAAAGATATTTGAGAAATTGAGTATTTATTTGTCTTTGGACAAAGTGATCAGATTTCAGGTGATGTTGATGACCAATGTTTTATTATTTTTTTATTACACGACCAACTTAGAAGTTCATGGTCTCAACAAGTGATCACGTGGTAGACCTCTAAGTTGATTGAGTTGGCATCACTTGCTTAGTTTTTATAACCTAGTTATTATGGTTAACTTGGTTACAATATAAGGTAAGTTTTTTGTTTGAATGATTGGAATTATTAAATATTGAATCAGGCAAGAATTTTTTAAATTAATCTATTTACTAAAAGCTTCTTTTGTTTTGACTTTTTTGGCAAAAGCTTGCACGAAGCATGCTAAAAGGCTAAGAAATAAAATTTGCTAGTTGGTGTATGTCCAAGCCCCTTAAATAACAAAAAAACAAATAGGTTAGTTGGTTTGCACTACCACAATTCCATTACTTCACATAGAGCACAAATGAAATTTTCTATTGCCGCGTTTTTCTTGTTCCCTGTGTCATCCTCGGTAAAACAGATTGGAAAATTTAGCATTTCCTCTTTATGATAAAAAAAAAAACCACACATATTAATGTCTCGAGCAAGAT
This sequence comes from Glycine soja, assembly GCF_004193775.1. Lineage (NCBI taxonomy): Eukaryota > Viridiplantae > Streptophyta > Magnoliopsida > Fabales > Fabaceae > Glycine > Glycine soja. The sequence continues at coordinate 15,423,642 of NC_041003.1, read as the reverse complement.
CGTTTTCGTTTGGTTGATCTCACGGCATCTGTTCTGGACCTAACTAACCATAAATATAAAGTTTACGAGGGAGAGAGAAAGCCATAGATTTAGCACCCCAAAATGGATGTTTGAGAATCAAGAGCAAGAACACTTATGGTGTGTTTGGATTTGAGTTCACAATTCATGTCTTCCAAATTATTTACGTCCATATTTTTCAATTGAGGCGAAAGTAAATATTTTTTGTTTCAGTTGGATCCACCTTCACACTAAAAAATATCAAACAAAACATGCTATTAAATAAAGGGTAATCAAAATTACCAATGTGTACATCACACCCTTAATAAAAAAATTTATTTATAAGATTTAAACTCGAATGTTATTTGAAATTGGTTAAAATATAATTTTATTTGAATCAACTTAATGCTGATTATGATACTGTAACCACATTTTAATTTTAATTTTTATTCATTTTAATCCATAAGTTTATTAATTATATACGCTGATATTTTGATATTTTAACTTTAAATCATGATATGTTATGTCACGCTATTGTGGCAATAACTTTCGATACGAATTGAAGGAGGAAAAAAGAGGAAATTTAAAAAAATAATGAAAACCTTTTTATTTTAATGGGGCATTTTTTGTTGTTGTAATTTTGTGGCATAAAGAGTCAAATCCAATCATCGTTTCTGGAATGAAAAGTACAAGTCCTATTTTCTTCCCCTTCCTCCCATGATATGTTTGACATTTCTGAATTCAAACTGTTTCGGATTGGGCTGTAATTTCAACTTGAAAATTGGGTTATCGATTTAAGCAGTTTTAAGCTCCAAATTATAAATATTGATTAAAGTAAATACTCAGACGACAAATGCATATGATACACTCAAGGATATGTTATGTTTCAACTTGGAAGAAAATTATCTTCTTGTTACATCAAATAGAATATCAGTATTTTTAAGGGGTTTTGGGCACCGAATTAGGGAATCTAGCTCTTTCCTTATGCATTAGAATTTTTAAACTAGTTTAAAATAATAGGTCCCAGATGAGTTTTAGATCCTTCAAGGTTTGACTAGGAGTGAAAATATGTCAAATAGTTCGACCATATAACCTAGCCTACATTAGGTTTAAGTTAGGTCATATTTTTTTAGGAAATATATTAGGCCAAGGTTTTTATTAAGATCTAAGTTAAAAATGTCAGACTTTAGGTGATTCAAAAAATCCTTTAGGTCATATTCTTTTAGGAAATTGTTGTTAGTGTTATTATCATTATTGTTATATTAAATTTGTTATAATATATTAAACTTTAACATTTATTTATCTTTTTTAAATGTTGAGCATGTTAATCTACATGAAAAAGTTAAAGTTAAACTTATAAGTTTATCAAAAATAAAATTATGTCCTATTTAAATTTATTATTGTATAATATTTTTAAGTGAGTCATTATGAATGTCAGATTATATTTTAAAATATGTTTGTGTCACATAAATAAGTTAAATTTGACTTTTATAAAGTTATATATATATATATATATATATATATATATATATATCTTTATTTTGATATTAAATTATTATAAAATAGGTCTTTAAAGAAGCTTGTAGATTAAATCAAATCCTTAAAAAAGGTTTGAGATAAACAAGGCAAATTAACTATAAGGTAGGTTCAAATAAAAAAACTTAGCGTAACCTGGCCTATTTTCACATAGGCATATAGTAAACTCATCAAAACTATAATCATTTTGTATGTCTATGCTCAACTAGGAAATTGAATCTCCTACTATTTAATCCATAATTGCTCAGGATGTAATCAAATAATTATCCATCCATCCAATGGTAATTAAGTTTTATAATTGTACCTTCACGAGGATACCTAGGTAATTTTCTCCTTCATTCCTTCTAGTAGCTCTCGATCAATATATTTCACCTTTGATATTAGTTTACTACTGGTAGGAAATATTTGCAAAAAAGATTGACATTCAGATACTCAAGTCAGTAGGATGCAATGTAAGGTAAAAAGAATATTTTTTTTAATGAGTATAATTGTTACGTTATCTTGAGAATCTAACCCTATATATGGGGTAAAAAAACATTCATAGACATTATCTCTCTTAATTAATAGAAATATAATTCAAGATTACCAAACAATACTTTAGATAAGGGTAAGATTAAGATAGTAATAATGTCTCCTTGATCTCTTTAGATTATAGCGAGGCTGAGATGTATTTGGATGACCGAAACATTTTTGGCCAGAGGAGGTCCTAGTGTTCAGCTGAGGGCTCTCTGCTATCCCAATACAATAACCAAATATGCTTTAATACAAAATGAAACATTTTAAAGGTTAATATTTTGTGAAATAGAAAAAAATAATTGCAACTAGTGAGACTTCTGTGGGAGCTACCTTTGGTATGTGTATGTTCTTTTTGTAAACTCTTTTTTTTTTTTTTTTGTCAGTTGAGTACCTCTTATATTGAACTAGGTAACATATTCTGTTTTGCTTATTTTAAAAAATAAATTATTGCAGCAGATCTGATCCCCAAATTAGGAATAATGTATATATAAAAGACACGTACAATCAGCAATAATTTGCAACAATGGTAATCATAAGTCAACCAATTAATGATGCATAACACCATTATAGCTCATTGTGACCCGATGACCATTTAAATCGACTGAGAAAGAGGCGTATGACATTTCACCCTATTGCCCTTCCGGTGGCTAGCTTAGGTCTCAGAATATTTGAATCTTAGATCGTTCGTTAAGGAACATAAATAAACATTATGTAATTGCATTTTATCAACCAACCATTTTGATTATTCATTAAATCGTACTTTCATAACTGTTTTTATTTATTATTTGTCAATTCATTTGTGGAATGGCTTCTTAAAAATCTCACGCGACGGTGCTGCACACTAAAATGGCGACATATGGTGGTAAGAAAAACGTTACTTTTGCTAATCAGTGAAGTGCATTTCATAATTCCAAATTAAAGAAGGACAAATGTGATCATAGCTTGTAGTTTAGTGCTTCTCGCACAGACAATAAGGCCTGAAGTTAAATCTGAACGTAAAAAATGTGCATGCCCTTCGCATCAATACTTTGTTAAACATCATGATATATTTTCAATTATGAAAATTGCCTTTTAATAATTTTGTTAGAAATTTATATGAATGCATGTATGCTATGCATCCCAAATTGATATTCCACAGTGCACACTTAAAGATTACAATAGAGTTGATATACGACAGATTTCATTCATTTCTTAAAAAAAATCCTCTCGAGAATTAATGTAATTAAAATCCGCAAATCATATAGAGATTAAAACACGTGCTTTCACATGTATTAATTTATATATATATATATATATATATATATATATATATATATAAAAACTTGAACTTGAATAGTCAACTTTACAACCAACCTGTTGGCCAATATGTAATCATTAAACAATAAAACAAAAAAGGATCCAAAGGGGTTGAGAGTGTGATGGCAAATTTGGCCTTCATTATGATGAAAATTGGGAGGGGGGAAATAAATGACATGAGGGAATAAGTGAAAGGCATGTCCCCATGTGTGTGGGACCCCCTTAGGGCATAGAACCATATTATTAGGGTCCACTACAAATAGTGGTGGGGGGCCAGTGGGTTATAGATACTAAGGTAAAGTGACCTTGACTTGAGGCTTTTATTTGAACATGTCAACATCCTCGCATTAGACACTGTTGTATGTGTGCTGTGTGCCGTGGTGGTGGTTGTATACTTTCTAGCCTCGCCTGTGTCTTTTGTTTGTGGCTACCCAACCGCATGCACTCATGCTGTTTTCTTGAGCCAGCCATTAAATGGAGCCACTTCTATATCAGCTTGGCTAGGCTTATAGATTTAAGATTTTAGAATAAATGTTTTCCTAGGTCTCCCAAGCAATTAAAAAAGAAAAATATTTAATGTAAGAGTTATAAGAAAATATTAAAAAGATTATGAATAATGTAATTTTTGTCTTTCAATCAAAAGTGCTTTAGTTAATATCCTAAGGATGTTAGTTAATATTTATCTTAGAATAAAGTATGTTTTTAGTTCTCGTACTTTTAGATAAATTTTATTTCAATTCCTGCATTTTTTAAATAGATTATTTTCGTTCTCAGACTTTGAAAACATATAAATATATTTAGTCCATAAAAAATTAACCATTTGTGTTAAAGATGAAAGATTAAATTTTCCTATTTTTCAAAGTTTGATGACCAAACAACCAATTTGAAAGTATAGGGACTAAACTTAAATTTATAAAATAGAACAAACATCAAAAATATATTTTATCCTAGATTTTACGCTGACATTCAATTTTTCTCTTTCATCTTTTTATTAAAATTTGTTTTGATAATTTATCTTTTAAAAAATTATTTTAATTCTTTAACGCTAAAATTTGAGTTAATGTTGTCCTGGTTCATAATTTTTATGCAAACAAATCTAATAGAACAAATTTTACATCTTAAATTTGTAAGAAATTATTTAAAATGTGCTCCAAAAATAAAATTAAAGAAAAATAATCACTATTTCAAAAGCACAACATTAAATCAAATTTTAGAGATAAGGACCAAACTAAATATTTCAAAACATAACAAATTAAAATGAATTTTAGTAAAAGAAAAAAAAACATATTTTAACCTATATTCTAAAAATTGTAAATGACTTTTCTATCATTTTAACCCAATTAAGAGGGGATTCTTTCTTGTAAAGAGACTTGCTGTCTCTTATTCACTTTGTTAAAGTTTTGAGGCAATAAAGTTTGAGAATTTTCGATTCAAGCTTTCCCGAAAGGCATAGGTTACCCAAATGCTTAATGAAAGCCAAGGGCTCGGAAGCGTTCTCTCCCTCCCACTATGGTATTCTTTAATTGACATTTCGCTGCAATACAAGCTATAGAAATAGAAACAGAACCAACAAGAAGCTGTTCTTCGTGGACCATGTTAAAAAGGAAGCTTAATAGAAAATCAAACAATTTTCTTTTATCAGCAAAAATCAAACAAATATTTGTTGCGGAAAGATGGAAGATTCCTTCCCTTTTCTGTAATATGATAATTAAATGAGTTTGACAATATAAACATTAAAAATAATACTGAGTATTGCTATGTAATGTTAGCTAATAAGTAATAATTAAGTAAATAATATAATTGTGACTATAAACGAATAAGAAAAATTTTCCCAACCTACTTTTATTCTAATTTATTTAAAAATCATTTTATATTGTGAATGCAATCTATGATAAGCATCACAGAAAGCATATGAATCACTAATATTTTTTTAATTTAATTAATAGTTTCGAATTTAAATTTTGAAATGAATGTGTTGTTCTTCTTAATCCTATTTGATACGAAAAGGATTGTAAAAAATATAAGTAATTAAAAAATGTTTATTGTAGGCATGAAATACAACGTATATACGGACGCCAAATTTTTGAGGTCCACTACATTTTTAATTTTGGTCACACAAATGCATAATTATTTAGTTGGCATTCACTTTAGCAGCCAACTCCCGTCGGTGCAATATACATTATTGACAAGGCATGCCAATAGGCAATATACATTTTTAATTTTGGTCACACAAATGCAATATTCATTATTGGCACTTCTTACAATTTTAAAATAAAATATACGTATCTTTATCCTTTACATATTTTATTCATTTTGTATTTGAAGTCACTTTAACTACCATCTGGATAAATTTATCACTAGTCTATTCAAATGTCCAAAGCAAAATTGACAAGGCATGCCAATAGGCAAAAACGAACATTGCATTTTGAAGGAGGTTAAATTGAAAGGAAGGAAATAATTACGAAAGACAAACTTTCAGCCAATAACAAATCGATACGCTTTAATTATTCTCGTGATCATTGCACATTTTCACCAACAAAAAGAGTTCTAGTCGCAATCAACTTCTACAAAATTTATGCATAGAGTAGCCTCAACTTAGAGACAATTTTATTTTAATTTATTTCGTTTCCCCCCCTACTTTGACAGATACGTAATTATAAGAAAGTTGTCTAATTAATTATTTTGTTGCCTATTTTTAAAGATTCGTACGAAAATTTTATTATGTTCACTATTTTCATACAATTTTAAAAAAAGTAAAGTAATATTTTATAGTTATTTATAAATAATAAAAAAATTTGAACCAAAGAGACTCCTATTTTTTTCTAACAAGGATAAATGACAATATAAGCAATAACAAATTATAAATCTCCTTATCTTATTTTTTTTACTATCCATTATCTAGATGTCTCAAACATTTTGGGGGTCATCAACTAATTAATTATAAAATTAGGATATTAAAAACCTTTTAAAAAATTATAATTAGGCGTCAGCCATGAGAAAGGAGAGGAGTTAGAGTTGAATAAAAGAGAGAATTAAATTTGAGTGTTATTTCGTTAGTAGTAATTGAGATAAATAAAAACTAAAACCCCACTGACTTTAATTTTTACAGTAAAATTTTAATAGTAAATATTAAAAAGAATTGATATTAAAGTAGTAAAAAAGTATATAAGGTGTGTCTGCAATTTATTTGTTCAATCGTTTATCTATATATCCTCCTTAGTTTTGCTATTTGTACAAATCTAAAGCGATTACGAAACAAAAAAGCAAAAATGCATCGAAGATCTAAAGCTCACGCAATAGACACGTACTTTACAAAAAGGAAAGTTGAAGGGAAAAAAGTCTAAACTTAAAATATATCATAAGTCTCAACGATTTTTCTTTTGGTAGAGAAACTAATTTTATGGAATGTAAATTGTTTTGATATGTTACATATATAACTAATAAATTAATAAATTTCTATTAACCTAAATCATATTAAAATTTGTATTGGCTTATTCACGACAAATGAATTATTAAAAAGAGAAGGGAGTCGTATTTTTACCTACGAATTATTTAATACGAAAAGAATGGTAAATAATTTTTATTCTTGAAATCACAAAGTAGACCTACTCACTTTTTAGTTCTTTATATTTGCCCGTCGCTGACTTTATACGCTTTATTATATTCTTTTTCTATCGATAATATAATTCAAAGAACATTTGTTTTTTACTAGATTCTTTATTTTTAGGTGACAAACATGAAACATAACTGAAATGTGTATTGAAAAAAAATAAAACTAGACAAAAGAATAAGATTAAAAAGTAGTTGCTCCCTCATGACTATAGTCTTCTTGATCTCTTGTAACTCTTGAGAGCTAAGCTGACCTTAAAAAATAAGACATAATGAGAGGAAAAAATAAGAAAGAGTGGGAGTCACCATGACCATGACCCTTTTGTGAAGAGATCGGGTCACACAAGAGAGGTTCATGTTAAAATTAAAGTACCCTTTAGAAAAGTGTCTCCCTTACGATTGAGAGGACAGAGGCCACCGTCATATCTGTTGTAATTCTTCCTTATCCCATAATACATATGCCTGCCACAAACACCATCAAGTATCGGACGAATTAACATGAAACTAGAATTATTAGATTTAAGTTATGAATATATAGTGGTGTTAAATACTTGAAATGAAGATATTTTATTGTTTATGATTATTTTAACTAACTCAAATATGATTACCTCCTATCATAGACATGTGTGGTTTAAAACAAAAAAGAAAGACATGCCACAAACAATTACAAACTCGTACGAATTATATCGTAACATAAATTGCTGCAAAATGTTATAGATTCAAATGTTCAATGCCGATTTCAAAGGTAAAGTCATATTTGCTAACCATTACTAAACATTTGTGATGTTAGTCTTCATCATAAATTTATAATGAAGCATATTCTTTTAGGGATTCGTGATGTTGTTGACATTCATTGTCAATTTTCTTTGCACCGGAAATGTATCCAATTTTAAGATTATTATGGTGCACATTTCATGTGTTTTAATCATTTTGAACTGAACATAAAATTTCTACATTCATCACTACTGATTATTATAATGGGGTTAGGCAATGAGTTGATGAGTTTCTACGCTAATAAAATTAAATATTTTGTAAAAGACCATAAAAAGTTATATTTTTAAAAAATAAAATAAACCAAACATTTTTATCCTTGCTTTGTTGTCCGCAATGGTTTCACATAACTCAAATAAGATTGTTATCAACAAAATATATATGTGGTCTATATTAAAGAAATATTATATTACCATTAAATGAAAGTAAATAAATGTGTAATGAAACTAAACTATTTTTCAACATCTACGCATAATAAAATGAGCAATGATAAACGTACGTTGAGCCCTATTCCTAATAGTGAAGATAATGCAGATCCACTCACTGTTTGATTCGCAAATAAGGTATATTTGAAATTTTGAGAAGTTTAAACAATTACGAAAAATGAACATAAATAAATTAAATAAGAAGTGATGAAGATATTCTACGATACTAATTTAACTTGAACATTTTTAAACACGGAAAATGGTTTCTTGAACCAATTACTAAAAAAAGAAAATGTTTTTAAAATAAATAAAAAGTTATCTCATTCACTTTTCTCCAAAATTAATGCCACTCATCCTCTGGACTGGGAGTGAAATAGCTACTATTATCTACTACCGTTGTAACGTGCAATGGATCATTGGATCTCATCGTCACAAACATGTAACATTTCTCATAACAATAATATTAAATTTTTTCAAATCAAATAAAAATATTTTTCTCTTATTTGTATATTAAACAAATAATTTAAAAGGAATCCCGCTCTCTTTTGATCCTATAACTCTGTTTTACTTTTCTTTTTCTTTTTCACGAATACCAACCAGAGCATAAATTCCCAAATGAGAACTTTACCAAGAAGGCATTTACAAAATTTATAAGATAAAATATCTCCCTTGCACGAATCACTCACATCCACGCATGCACTCACTTTTTAATATGCTTGTGCCAACTTTTTTGGGAACTTTGATATGGGATATAGAATCAAGTAGACAACCCAAATAACTAGTGTATGGATCAAAATTCTACAAGGACCATATAAAATAGGTAGTTTGTAGCCCGAAGAATAAAAAGGTAGAAACAACCATTCATACTTTTAGGCATGAACATTGCAAGTGCATGAGAAGATGGCTTAATGGTTAATCACACAACCATTCATTTCATTAAGTGGGAAACTTTGGAAGATACTTATTTCTAGAGAATTTTCCCCTAACTGCATGGTAGCCAAGAAAGCCGAGGGAAAGAAACAAAAAATAAATAAATAAAAAGACAATGTGCAACAAAAAGCAAGAACTAATTTTGAGGAGGATCATTCCTTCTTCTTACTGTGGTGAGATAAAAGCCACTGTATACTTTTTGTAAAGGATAAATTTGAATGTTTGTTATTATTATATGGAAATCTGATTTTTGGATGACAATGAAAAGTAAATTTGTATTGCAATCCAAGTTATAATATTTGCACAAAGATATTAAATAAAAATATTTTATCCAATAAAAAAATTATTTAACCATCGTAAAGAATTTTTATATGTAAAACAAGGCTAGTAATCAAATTATTATATATAGTAAATTTCACAAACATTTTATGTTTAATTAGTTGGATATAGATTTTAATATAACTGAGTTTGAAAGAATCTTGAAAAAATACGTGTTAAAAAATTATCTGTGTTTGTGACTGATATTTTAAAATTGAATTCAAGATAATTAATTTTATATCAATAACAAATATAATTAAGTTTAATGTAAAAATATGGATATATGTTAAAAAAAAGGTTAAAATATATTTTTCCATCTTGATAAATATAAAAAAATTTAAAATTAATCTTTTTAATATGCTTTTTATCCTTATAAAATTAAAATGTATCATTTTTAAATTCAAAATAAGGTTTCAATCCCAATTTATGTGTATTGATTTTTACATTAATTATATACATAATTAATATAAAAAAATATGAGTTATGTTATATGGTTATAAATATAACCAATATAAAAACCCATCATCATATAGGTTTGGATTGTAACTAGACTAAAAAGTGACACATTCCATTTTAGTAAAGACAAAAAATATAAAAAATTTATATAAATAAATTTTAAATATTTTCATATTTATGAAGATAACAATCATATTTTAGAAGAAAAAATTACGAATTTTACATCTAAAATCAATTCATTAACCGAAAAAGTTGTAGGATTATACTTCCTTCAAAACTAATTAAACTTTTCATAGCATTGATTTTAAGAAAGCAGGAAAAAATCAAATATATGTAGTTATTGTATAAACTAATCGATTTACTCATGCGATCCATGGGTTGTTTTTTTTTTATATATATAATTTATATTTAACAGCAATTAAATTAAAAAAAAGTTTATAATCAATTCAAAATCCCATATACTAAAATTTAATTTAATCAATATGTTTATTAATTTAAGAATTATAAAAGTTTGGTGCAAAGTTTTTAATGTTTTTATTATCAATGTTGTTGCCTAAAGTTAACCAAATTGAATTGACATAATTCAGCAAAATACATCAACCCTCTTCCCCGGTTCTTAACCTCAAAAAATACTTACTGAAAACTTATATTAACAACACGTTAACTTAACTAACAATAACCACCTTTCTTCTGCCACATGCTTCGCACTCCAATCCTTTTCATAGCAAACCTTTATAATGCTTCTTCCATAATTGAGAAGGACATGCAAGGAAAAGATAAATTAGAAGGGAAAAAAGAGATTGAGAAAAGGAGTTGAAAGATTTGAAAACATGGACAGTAAAAATTGAGGTTTGAAAGGATTCAAAGATTATAGTTTGGAAGTTTGAGATTTGAGGGTATAAACTTTAATAGTAAAGAAGAGGACATAAATTTTGAGGTAAATTTTTAAACTAACAAAATTGAGTTTTTACTCGTTTGACGCGATAAAGGACTCAGCTAATAAGAAAATAATGCTGTAGTGTTAGATTATATAAAAATCTAACACATGTTCAATTCACATCATGTGTACAAAAATGTTAGGTAAACAAAATCACATACTGCGAGTAAGATTAGTCTTAGTCTCAATAGGTTGAAAAACATTCTTAATGTTTCACCTTGGATAAAAAAAGATTACATAAAAATCAGAAAGACACTCCTCATTCAATAGCTGCATACTAATTAAACAAAAATTGTGCAAATCAAATGCCATTAATTAAGGCTAATTAGGTTGTCAATAAATGACCAATAAAAGCATTTAATTAAGGTTGAAAGAGGAAGAAAAATAGTAAAAAATGTTTAATTAAATTTTTGAAACATTTAATTAATATGGCTAAAAACGTTAATAAATCATGACTAATTATGGCTAATTTAAGTTAACTAATTTAATTTCATGAAAACTGTTGGAAAAAATGTTTAATTAAGTTTTTGAAATTTTTAATTAAATTATGGCTAAAAACGTTAGTAAATAATGACTAGTTTAATTAAAGAATTAAATTTCATGAAAAAATAATTTTACTGATGTGGCATATTAATAATGATGGGAATGACGAGAATTTTAGCATAAAGATGTAAATTGTAGAAGTAACAACTTTTATACATGTTATAGATAAATTATTTATAATAGATTATTATGGATAAAACTACAAAGAGAAATAACAATTAATCATGGCTAATTTAAGTAAAATAATTTAATTTCATGAAAACTGTTGGCAAAAATGTTTAATTAAATTATGGCTAAAAATGTTAGTAAATAATGACTAATTATGACTAACTTAATTAAAGAATTCAATTTCATGAAGAAAAAAATAATTTTGTTGACGTGGTATATTAATAATGACAGAAATAACGAAAATCTTAACCTAAAGATGTAGATGGCAGAAGTAACAACTTTTATATCTATTATAGATGGATTATATGTAATAGATAGATTATTATGGATAAAACTACAAAGAGAAACAACAATAAAAGTGTAAAATCTAAAACTTTTCATATATTTTTTTATTAGACATTTAAAATCTTCAATTTCAGACATTAAAACCAACTACAAATTCAATAATTCACTAAAGATAAATAGTTAACATGTTACTTTTATCTATTCAATTATTTTTCTCTCTTTTTATTTTAAAGTAATGTTTAACTTATCAAATCTCTTGCAATTTCATGCATTAAACTTGCAACATTTCATTAGAGAAAAAACTCAAACAAATATTCAATCTTATTTTTTTTGTCATGACAGTCGTTCGGAAAGACAAAACACACCCACACATATCATCAATTTCGAATGTGCTTGCGTGACTTAGCAATAACAACAATTTTATTAGATTGGAGAATCATATGGTGAATTATAAAGTTATACCTCATGTCATATTTCATCCACCGTGACAACAAACAAGGTTATTCAATGCTTGTTTTATAAGTTGTTATGCATTTTTCCATTCATCAAGATACAAACTACACTGAAAATTAAAGGACACATGATCATTATCAAAAAATAATAAACTTGAAGGTTATCTCTTGATAAGAAGAAATGACAAATAATGTAATAATGAAAGAACAAAATCTCCTTTGTCTTTTAATGGTGAAAAATGTCTCTTGATATTTCCATCTTTAATTTACAATTAATACAAAATGAGAATAAAAATTGCATATTTACGAAGGATTGGAAATAATTTAAGATTCTAATAATTCATTATCAATAAAAAAAATAGAAAAACAAGAATTGCATATTTGCTAAGGAGTATAGTAAATAATTGTTTTAATATCTGTTTAAAATTTCAATACGAATGGGTATTATTCACATTTGTTAAGAAACTCAATGTTATCATTAGCTTTTTTTATTTTATTTTTAGGTTCAATTAATTATCAAAATTGATAGTTAATTTATAATCATACCCTCAATCTAGGTGGAAAAATAAAGATCGTAGAAATAAGAATTTTAATTAAATTATACATGAATATTTGAACAAAATTGTTTATGTAATTTTGGAATTTCCCCAAAATTGCCAAACACCTTCCAATGTCTTAATTAACCACCTGAAATTAAGAAAATATAATATTCAAATAATTCATTGCAATATGAGTATAAGATGGGTTCCACACATCTAAGTTTCTTCTCTAAACTGTGAAGAAAAACAAAGAAATGAACAATATTAATTTACTTAATTGATTATGCCATATATATGCTTCCCCCCTCAACTACTTAATTGGTTATGTAAATTTTGTATAACGACATGAACTAAATGGGATACGAAAATGCCTGTGTAGAGACTAAAATAAATAATTTTTAAGTGTAGAAATTAAATATAAATTTTATGTAATTATAAAAATTAAATGAGTAATTTTTTTGTTTAAATATTATTACACACTAATATATATATATATATATATATATATATATATATATATATATATATATATATATATGTTACTATACATATTATAGATATAAAATATCCATTAATTTTGTAAATAATTAGTCTTTTGTTAAGAAATTTAATGAGACATTTTTACTAATAACTTTTTTTCATCTATAAAATTTGAGCACAAAACATTATTTAAGGGATAAAACATTGTTATATGTATGAAGTTTTTTTTTTCTTATTAATTACTCACTAACATGAAATGAATACTTTAAAAACATCAATATAAAAACTAATAAAGTGGCTCAATTGTTACATGAGATAAAAATGTCTCATGATTAAGAAAGTGTTTTCCGTATTTCATTTAATTACTCAAATAATTCAAAAGCCTAATATGTAAAAAAAATATTAGTTACACTAAGTAATTAAAAGGTTATGTAAAAAAAATAATTAATTTTAGTATATACAACATTTTAACATGTATATAGGGATGCGGCCTTTAGCTCGTTCAATGAGTGATTTTGTTTAGTTAACATGAAAGGTTACTTGATGATAATTTTATCTTAAAATTATAAGAAAAAAGAATGCATATAAACAACTTTAAGCTCTAATGCAATACAAATTAAAAACATAGGTGTCCAGTGTGGTGCTAACTAATAACATATTTTGTTGTCACGAGTTTCATCACATTTCTATATGATTATATATGGAAAAAAAATCTATTAAAGAAAGATAAATCTTTTAAATAAATTTTAGTATTTTAAAAAATAATTCTTAACTCCGACTAAATATATCATGAGCTCACCTGAAAAAAATTGCTACATTCTTAACAATGACAGGATAATTAAGGGATAAGTAACTCAGATTTCAAATTCTGCAAAAATGATTTAAGGGTAAAATATATTTTTGGTGTATTTGTAATTTCTAAAGTTCAGTTTTAGTTTTTCTAAAAAAATATTAATCATTTTTGTCCCTCTAATTTTCAAATGTCCGTTTTTCATTTTAAGCATTATTTAAAACCTTTTTAATTTCTCTATAAAGCACTATTTAAAGCATTATGAAAGATGATGCATTTTAAATTTAAAGGATAAAAAAGGGATAACTCAAAAGTAAAAGGACGAAAAATGGACAATTTGTTTTAATGGGACGACTGAAATTAAACTTTAAAAGTTTTGAAGGATAAAAACATATATTTTTACCCATAAGTTATTTTCTTATATATGCATGAATCAGGATGGATCATGAAGTCATCAACAACTAATGTAAAATTTGTCCATATATTAAATATCGATAACTTATGACAGATATTGTATGTTAAGGCTAGGTTGTTACCTAAAAATGATGCATTATGTGACTCGATAGTATTAAATGAGTTAAAATGTCCGAATTCTCAAAGGTTTGGTCGTTTGGAGCATGTTTGGAACCTTGGAGTTGGATGCCAATAGTCTTGCTAGAGTAGCTTCTCATTCCCATTATGAGGGATGCCATGGGTTGTTCACATTTTTTCTGGACCACACGAGTAAATTGAAGAAATTACTTAAGCTGTGTAAAGATTAGATCTCTAGAATATTAGTACTTTCACAAGTAAATTTATGAAAATGATGAACACCATAATTTGTAAAAGAATTAATATTATGTATCTTTAAGAAACTAAATGGGTAGCAGAAAAAGCCAAGGAGTTAGACACAAAACTGGTTTCACTTTCACCATTCGGTTTCAACATTCAGACTTCATCAAAGAGAACATGAATATCACTCTTGCAACCCTCTTCGTATGATAAGTGGTACCATTGTTTTATTTTATCTTATCTATAAAACATAAATTTAGTACTAAAAATTAACACCACCCGCCGAATTTGATCCACATATTAAAAAATAATAAACTTAATCCAAAATAGCTGACTTATCTCTAAGATTCTCTTTCTTTTCACTTAACCTTTGAGTTACCAGTTATGATAACTAACTACACTTTGAATATGTTAAGGTTTCTTTTTCTAATTAAAAAATATACTTTGATGGAATACAAAATGTCACTAGAATAACTGGTATTGGACTTAATTTTTTTAGATTTTTAGATTCAAATTTTGTGAATGAAAAAAATATGATTAAAAAGGAATACTTTACTAAAAGTGATTAGTTATAATTTTTTAATAATTAATTATTGATAAAATTAGTGAGTATTTTATATTAATAACATGATAATAAAAAAATAGCATATAAAATTGTGAAGTTTCAATATTAGAGGCTAAAATTACAAATGATTATTAATTTTTGGATTATTTTTGTAATTTTAAATTAAAAATAATCAGTAATTATAAATTTAGATACTAATGTTATTTTTTAAGGGGTCATTTTGAAATGTTTTAAAACAAGTTAAAATAAGGTTTTTACTCATAAATTAATTAAAAGTAGAGGTTAAGGTTTCCACTCACAAAAAAGAAAGGATTCCATGTTTCACCGTTCATTCTTTTCATAATTGGTGAACGTTTCTTACCATCCTTCAGAAAGCCCAGGATATATTCCAAACTGTTCACAGTACTACCACCAATTTAGTTCCAGTGAAGAATGTGATATAAAATTGATTGAGTAATTAGAAAAAAAAAAGATAGGAAGAAAAAGATCACGAATTCAATTCCTTTATAAACAAAAACTAACAAATTAACAATTAATATTTATTGATAAAAAAATTCCATTGAGTTGAACAGCACCTAAAGGGTCCTTTTTTCACTTATTTTTATACCCTCCCCTAGCTAGAAGACAAAGCACACAAACTAAAGTGACGTAGTGATCAAACGTAGGCATACGGCAGATTTACATGACCACAATGGAAATGTACAATTTATAAACCACTTTAACTTCCACAACCCAAATCAATGACTTGAACACAATTCTACACGCAGCAGCCTAAAGCACTAATATACAAAGACAATATAAATACTCTAATTCTGAGGAATATACTAATCTATAAAATAGTTCATACGTACGTTAAGGACTCGAGTACACAATAAGCTCCTGGTACGATTAACAAAGTGTTTTCACTTACAAGTCTAAAAAGAAATCCACAGGGTACGAGTATATCAGAAGAGAAACAGTCAACAAAAAGTAGAATACATCCTATAAGAATATACAATTTCGCTACAGATTGAAGCAACATAACTTGTTCTGATAACAAATATTTACAGGTTTTGATGCCAAAAGGATTGCCATCTTGATATATCTGTAAAGGCCGTTGGTTTTAGAATTGCTCACAGACAAAGCATGCAAAAAATATCTAATTGACCAATTTGTTGCTCCTGGATTCTTGAGCACAATTCCTCATTCCATATGACTGTTTTTTAGTTAGACTACCATGTATGCCATGTATGCTCAACACTCAATGACGGAAAGTCTTCACAACCTTCTCTATCTGTCGCCGGCATAGAGGACAATTGGTCAAGTGTGAAGAACAAGTTGTACAGCAGCACATATGCCCACACCTGACAACATAACATAGACCTTAGGGGCTTTTAAATAGGGTATGGAATTAAATAGATAACTCTGTTTTGGGAGAGACATAAAATGGCCCTTTGTGGGGTCGCTGAATTCGAAAAGCCCCAACATCATCTTTAGCAGCCTGATGATACATTTTAAAAATGAAATTAAAAAAAAAAGTTGATAATTGAAAATAGAAAGGAAGAATTCGAATAAAAATAGAAATTGCAATCCCTTTTTCTTTGGAACATAGTTTCTTATTCTTATAATATGCTGTGGTGCATTTGATTTTGTGAGAAACAACAATGACTATGATCAGAGTTAGATAACTTGTAATTTAGAGTTCATCTCACTTCAAATGTACCAAATAATCAAATCTACAAGAAGCTTTTCCAATCTAAAATTTAAATCATGAGTATTCAAGTCATCAGATTAAAATCACAGAAGCATGTGTTTAATGAAATGATTGTTCCAGCAAGTAGCAGGGGAAATATTACTCTTGTTATATCTTGTAACATTACCTATATATACTCTGCAACACTGCTAATTATAATGAAATTCAGTAGAATACGGCACTATTGAGAAAGTAACTAGGCATATTCTTGAAATTAATTACATTACCTCACCAACAACAGTCAAGGAAGTTCCAACTGGAAGTACCCGTTCAATTCTCTTGACTCCAAGCATCTGAAAACATGGTCTCAATTATGTCAGTTTACAAAATAAGCAGCTTAATGCTTCTATTTTTCTTTTATTTTTGCAGGGAGAGGGGAGCAGAAGGATTGGATGGATGCGAACACTCGCACCTTGAGACCTTGCAGATAATCCAAAGTTCCACGTACAAGTGAGCGACCCGACTCTTCAAATGCCTCACTTCCAACAGGTAATGCAAAACCAGCAGCACCCCGAGCTCCAACCACATGCACACGATCAGTCCCATCATCCTATTATATAAAAGACAGAGGCACCATGATCCTACATATTTACTTCAAGTGAATTTGGTTTTCATGCAGAGAACATATATTTATCAACAATAATAATATTTGGCAGTGGGAGGGGAGTGTTCACTTAATAAGCTTAAATATTGACTCTAAAAAGCAAATATCCCTTCAGTCTGATAATAGATAATCAATAATAATTATAATTTAGTAAGAAAAAAAAATCTATTAGAGGAACAGAGGCAAACTGCACACCAGATACCAAGGAACCTCTTTACTCATTGATAGCATCAAAGCAGAATCTTGTATCCAGGAACCAGCATCATTGTGTTTAAGAAAATGTTGCTCTGCCTAAAAGGAAAATTGTAAAAACAGGTTCAATATTAATCACAACGGTAAGAGGACATAAGCAATGTCCTTATAAAATGAAGATATTAATGCTTTATGTCTACATACTGTTTCTTCAACTATTACACCTCTTAAACCACTGAACTCGCAGTTAATTGGGGTTTCAGAGCTAACTCTTCCAGAAATTGTAACAATCAAGGGTAATATTTCTGCATCTAATAGTTGAGCTGAAAAGTAAGGAATCCCAAGCATGATCAGAAACCATAACCACATAGACTGTATCACAAATTATCAAGTAGTAGACTCTAGTGCAATGAAAGAACATATAACTTCGTCTATTCAGCATCATAGAAATGTACATCAATTATGTTTTAATAGGAAGTACTACTCATTGGAATACATAATTACAAGGAGGCCAGTAGCATATGGATCGTGTCTAAGCTTAAAATGAATGTGAAATGCAAAACTCGTTGATACTAAAATGATAACTAGAAAGTATCTTGCAACAAACAAGCAGCAAGAAGGGTGAATATATCATGACAAATGATTATCAGCAAGCCAAATAAGGCCAATCTTGGGCAACTAACACTTTCTAGCCAGAAACCAACAACATTTGGCCCCTGGAAGCTACTATTAAAAAATCAAACACGCTTAATTAAGAAAATGCTACAATACCAAATTCAGCTAAAAATTGTAAGGAATGATTTATAACTTTCTACAACCAGTTTCACTACCAATCTTTCTTGTAAATAGCCCCACGAGACAGCTGAAACAATTCTATTAGAATTTCGGTTTGAGCCAAACTAAACCCTTAAAGGCTAGCTCATGGGGTAAGAGTTGTATCTCACTTATATACACTATATCACCAGTCAAGTGGGATATCCAACAGCTGGCTAGGAGAGGCCCAACAAGCATGTGGTTTGATAATAGTCCGATAGTGTGAGGCCTGATAGGGTTTAATAACAACTGCTAACATAGATTCTGATACCATCTTAGAATTTGAGTTTGGACCAAACTCAACCCCAAGTTCATGCCGCAAGAGTTCCCCCACCCCCTTTTATATACACTATTTTAACCATATCACTAGTCAATGTAGGATTTCCAACAAAGCCGATTGGTCATTGGTAAAAAAAAAAACTAGATACAATTATATCCCCGGTTATTTATGAAATAACAGCATGCATTTGAAGATCAGTAATTCAAATCATGTTATTCAAAGCAACAATAGTGCAATTTAAACTTGCACAAGTATAGAATACAATAGACAGGAAGCATAAACCAAGTGTGGGGACAGTAGAGGCTTCAGCTCCCGAAAAAGACACAAACCTAGTTCCTTCAACTGGTTGACCCTTGTAACGGATTTAAGAATTTCAGCATCCCTGTACCCATAAAAAAAAAAGAGGAACTTTCTATATGTATGTTGTTCTAGAATGGCAAAAACGTGATTCAATTATTTGAAGTGGAAGCGATGGATGTATACCTGCCACTGCTTCTGCCGAGAAGGTAAAGAGCAGCGGCACTCAAACAGCAACTGAGGCCACCCCAAGGAATCATCTTCGTGCGTCCAAAAATACACTAAGCGCCCAAACCCATTGCTTCAATTCAAAAATATCAAAAAAGGGAATTGGGGTTGCCAAATCAATCTATGATTTGATTGCTTTTGTGTTGGGTCTCTCGCGAAAGTTCCTTTATTAATTTCATGTACGTAAAAAAGAGAGAATTAGATGCAAAGAGTAAAGTGAAGGAAAAGGGCAAAAGAACAGGATAGTGTGTCGTGCGTGCTATGCGGTCCTTCCTTTCCAACCTCATAAAATCATTAACATTCTCTTCCCTCAAATTCTTGTGGTGCTCTATTAGCATTAACTTTTGGACTTAAAAGATTATTTCAAAAATCAATTATTGCTTTTATAATTAAAAATCTGTGTCTCTCTAAAAATTTAAAATAATAAAAAAAGAAATTAAATACAATTAATTAAAAAAGTGACCGTTTAAAAAAATTGAATGAATAAGAAGTGACTTAAGAATAAAATTGTCTAATAAAATATAGAAACCAAATGGGTGATATTATCTTTATTATTAGACTTTAGATAAATTGATAAAAAAATATTTTTAAAATAATTTAATTTGGATAAGATAAAACAATCAACTTATTATATTATTTCTTGTCATTTAATAATAAGATATAAACAAAGTGTATTTTGTTTTTGAAGAAAAGTAAAAGGTATATTAATCATTAAGTTTTTGCATATTTTAAATTATTCTGAAATTTATTGAAGAGATATTGATTTATTTCTCATGTAAGTGGATATATTTATAAGCCAATTAATAAGTCGTATTTATTAGTGAGAAAAACTATCCATTATATTATAAATGGTATCATTAAATATGATTGCTATTTAAAACGTTTAACTTTGAATATTCTTTAAATGAAATTTAAATTTATGATATATTTAACTGTTTTTATTATTTATATGAATTAATTAAGTCTTTTTTTCTATAAAAAATGAAGGCAATAATAGAAAAGGTAAATTATTTTTGTTGGGACAAGTTTATCGACTTTTTTAAGTAAAAAATAATAATCAACTTATGATAAAAATAAAATATAGCAATTAAATTTTGAAATAAGTGGTTGCAATAAATTGTATAATTGTATAATTCTGTACTAACAAAAAAAAAATGCGATATGAACATTTTTAATGCAGTCATTATATGTTTTATTATAAGTTACTGTCCACGATTGATAAATACAATAAAAGGGGCATAGCATTTTCTCCTCCTCTTTTGGCTGGTACCTGAAATTCCATGCCTAGTTGTTTTATTTCCTTGTCGGAAATGTATGGAGAAATAGAGTGCCACAAACACAAATGCATGAGTGAATAATGTTACAGAATACAGACTTACATGTGGTTGTAGTTGTACTGTATTGTCGGTTCAATGTTTCACAAAATCTGTGTTTATCCATACATGTTAACATATGCAGGCATGCAGCTATACAATTTTTTTTTGTTCAACTACACCTCTTTTTTATTTTATTTTTTTTATCCGTAGGAATTAAAAACAGTATTAAGAGGTTTCTAACAACTAATCAACTGAACTAAAATTAAAAGAAATCCACAAAACATACTGCAGTTTCACTTAAAACATGATGCCACTTTGCCATCCAATGGAAATGGAAATTTATAGTATAATTTGCAGACATAAATTAATTTTTCTTTAACATCAATTCTTTCAGAATCAATATTACCAAAGTTTCAACTCCACTGACTTCGGCCACTTTTCGTAAATTCTAGATTTTAGCTACAAAAAAGAATCAAAGTTTTTCATGTTTCAGTAGCATATCTTAGATCAAAGATTACTGCTATATGTGATGAATATTAGTGGCACTAGCATTACAGCATGCGTTAATCTTTTGCAGAGATAATCCATGCGCTGATACCAAGCAACAATTTCACCAAAACAGTATTTCATCGCAAAATTTTACATTACACTTTACAATTTGTCTTACCGCCCTAATGCCAAGCATACGAGTATGTTGCTTGCTTTGTTTATTAAAATGAGGTACTAACCATACCGTAAGTACACCATCCAAGTGCTGATCAAGCCAATCATCCACAATCTTGTGCTTCCAACATCAAGCAAAGGTTCATTTGGTTTGAAACCAAGATTGCTTTGTATCACATCCCCAAAAGACATGGCCATGGACATCCAACTGATCAGGTATAATGGTTGTTCCAATGTGTGGCCTTGCGAAGCTTACAGCTCTTCAAACTCAACGTGATCATGTCCTTAGAGGTAGTGCTCAAGCTAACCTTAGCACTGCCACTGCTAGCAACGTGGCGGCTCTGAAGTAAACCTCTCTTAGGCTCTTATCGACCTTTTGAATCATTTCCTCATCTTTCAGTCCAAGCTTTCCTGTATTCTTGTTCATGCTGACAATTGTATCCCTTAGCTTATTAACTGCCCAAGAAAGCCAAACCAGACCAAATCCAAACCCAGTGTTGAGGAGCTTATACGCACAAAAGGAAACCCCCCTTCCACAAGCTAGCTTACAGATCACAGATAGCAGGACAGCAAGGCCAGTACCAGCAATACCAGCAGAAAATTGTGTGAGGAGCTCAGGAAGCTCAGGGCCAGATTTCTTCAGTGAGAGAATTGCGGTTTTCCGTTGTCGCCTCTTGTCAACCATTAGGGACAGAAGGCTCTCACATGCATGTAAGTAGTTCTTCTTGAATAGATCCCTCTCTCTGGCTACTTTCTTGTTCTTCTTTTGTGATGGCTTGACTTTGACTTTCTCAGGACTGTTAAGCAAAAGAAAAGCAACAACATAATATGTTTATTGAGCAAGAAATTAATATGGCCATTGTATGCTTAGTAGATGAGACTATCCACAACCAGAGAGAGAAACGGTCAGCATAAATGAAAGCAATAATGCAGCCCAACTATAAAACATAACTCTTCAATGTCATGATGTTGGAAAACTATATATATTTAATATTGCATTAAAATAAATTTTACAAGAAGATAATTCTTCCTCATTAGACGCCTATTAAGAAAATCAGTTAGTAGATGGATTATTCACATAGGCCATAGCATGGGAGAAATGCATAGCAGTGATGAAAAGCCCTCAGACCAAAGTTGCATTTATTTTATAGAGAACTTTATGATTATGAACTATTATTTGCATAAAAGTAACCTCCTAGACAAGCATATTTTGCATATCCCAAAGTAAGGAATGAAGCCAATTTTCAGGGAGAGCATATTTTGCATACCTCTTTAAAGGAACAGTCAATGTAGAATGAATATCCAATGTGGAGGAAAGACTTGTAACTTCTACTTCATTGATACTCATCCTGTCCATAGAGATTTTCAGCAAAAGTCAGTTGCTTGATATGACAATTAACAAACAAAAATAGATTGTTAAATATGGGGATTTAAAAGCTTATTACTGAAGTATATACAGATGGCACATGTGCCTTTATTAAATTAGTATAAAAAACCAATTTTTTTAAGAAAATCTAAGCTCACACACATGTGGAGGGAACAAGTGAAGAAGGAAGTTTGTCTTCCCATTGACCAAATTTTAAGCTATCTTAAATGAAAGCATCCCAAACTAATAGCAGTCCCTCCAATACAAGTGTAACAAGAGGCAAGTAATTCTTCAGAGTGACAGAAATATGTACTTCATTTTTATTTGATCATATGGTATACTTCATTTAAGTGCTTTTGTTTTTTGTTTTCCAATCAAATTCAAATTTCACCTTGGTAACCAATGTCAACCATTATTACATGGATTACCAGCTTGAAACTCCAATTTTAGTTAGAGAACAATATCAAAAGTACCTAATGAACTACACATAAGTGTAGTTTGTACATTAACTATGCTAGATACACAAGGCAATCCATTATCAATTTTGCACATTTATTGATACAATTCTTCAACTAGTTGTCATGAATGCAAAACAACAGAGTTGACAATGTTAAGGCTAAATCATGCAGATCGCAAAGACTCCTGTATCTGCCAATGCATTAGCAAAGAAACGCATTTGAAAACATATATTTTCCAAGCTTTTAAATTTGACATCGAAAATCTAATTAAATCTGACTTAATCCATAGCTTGACAGTCTTTACACACACAAAAATGTCAACTAAATTTTGTTCTACTCTGAAAATGTAATTCTAAGTGACCAGAACAGTTAGAATTTCATGTGATCAATTGAGTCCTAAACAGCTCCACAAATTTATACCTGCTGAAGTGCGGAACAAGCATAGATTGTTTTTCACCCTTACGTAATAAGTATGAGTCAGCAACTACAGAAAGAAGATCTTTCATCTCAATTGCAGTGCCCATAAAAGTGACTTGACCATCTGGATGAACTGTAATCTTTGAACTAAAGGCTGAATCTTGAAAAATATCGAGCAAAAGCTTCGGGATAAAGAATTTGCTTTTTGGGATAAGAGGTGTCAATGGTTTTTGAGGTTCATCAATGCCTGGCAATTGTAAACCCATCAAGTCAGACAACAAAGATATATGTACTCCACCTATCCCAGCTTCAGCACTCTCAGACATGATACACTGCAAAATTTTATCGTGCTCACTGCATTGTTCAACGATGCCAAAGCCAAAATCTACTGGGCTTGGATAGGTTTCTGCCACAAAAAATAAGTGAAATTACTTAGTAAGACACAGCAGAGAACACAAATTTAATAGCATTAAGTCATTAAACATTCATCACAGAAGTAAATAAAAGCTCAATAATCAAATCTACCATCTGCTCACCAATTACTTACATCATTCTAGAAACTAGCGATGCATCATATCTGAGAAACAAAACCAACCTTCACTGATTAGGCATTACCATAGCCTTTTTGGTCATTGGATTTAACATTTCACCACTAAATTAACATGTGAAAGAAAGAGGCATAATCAATACACAAGAGACACACACATGTTGTCCATAACAGTATAAGCTGAGAGAAATGACAAATAATGAAGAAATTATTGTAATTGGGTTCACATTCAATGATCCATGTGGATGGGTTCCAATCCCTCCCTTGACTAGTAGCCTTGCTTGGCAGCCATCTCTTTCCAAGGAGATACATTGTTGCTTAGAGGCTAGTTGAATAGCATCCTTTTAAGGTAGGATGAAAAAAGTTCTTGGAGGTAAATTCTCCACTTGCCACTCTTAGATATCAAGTTTGTTGCTGACACCTTGATTTCCATTCTTGGAATACCTTGTCCTTACAAATTACAACCATAGCACTAAAAAAACACAAATTAATACTGTTCAACCTACAGCAAACTATAGGTTTACATCCACCAACAAAACATAGCGAAAATTCACTATGATCAATGAAAATTACAAGGAGCAATCTCTCTACTCTTGAATCCTGATCCCAATACACCCAAATCCTCAGAGTTGCCAGGATTTATTACAGTCTATGGTCTAATCAAACTACTGATTACAACATATATGAAAAATTCCTTGACTGGTTGCACCGCATGATTGTCTGTCAGATGGGTTCAAGATGCCCATGATAGCCATACTTACATACAAGCCTTTTACAACAAAACTGAAAGTGTATTTGCAGGATTATTAGTTATTACATCACTAACAAATAGAACATAAGTGATGTAACTAGGAGCTAGACAAAATGGAACCGAGAAACCAAACATGCAACATTGAAGAAAGAGTTAACAATCAAATGGCTGGATCAAATACACAATTCATTCAGCTGCCTGCACACCTTGGACATCAATGAGCATAGGCCTTTGAGTCGACAAGTTCATGTTGACAATCTGATTAGAATTGAACCACTCTTTCTGGGACTTGCTAGACTCCTCGAATGGATTTAGGGAGGACCCATATCTGATAATTTCTAGTTTCAATACAGGAGAAGGCAATAATGGTTTACAACCCTGTCTTACACAAAAATTCGAGGTAAAAACCAAAGTTAGGTAATTATAAAATGATGAATTACTCAAACAACCATAACCAATTAAGCATGCTAAACTATCTTGATTTCAGAATTTCAATACAACATCAATAGTGAAAGAAAAGGTAACAATGTCAACTCCAAATTCCAGCTGTGCTCCATAGACCATGCTCCAATTTTAAGGAAACCAATTCATTAATACTAACAAATTGTTGAAATATGGATAATACATCATAAAAACATTTTTTTTTATACCAAATTTGATAGAAGGGCAGCACCCCAATACTACCGGGTAGGGTGTCAATGGCATGCTAAGGCTGCCAACAGAGACCCACCTAAAAGATTACTGCATAGGTCCGAACCGCAAGCAGTCCTACCCAATTGCAGATATTCAATTAGCCCCTAGGCACCAAGGGATCTCCCTGGCGAGCATTGCTACCATGCGGGAAAAGTGACCTCTGGGAGATTCGAATACACACCCATGAAGAAAGTAAGACTTAGTACCGAATCCTTAACCACCTGTGACAATCCGTGTTTGCATCAAAAAAACCTTTGACACCATAAACAAGTTGCTACCACCAAATCAAAAACCAGATTTTTTTTTACCTTGGTAATGGTGCAGCCAACCATGGCCAGCTCTTGCTGCAAAGAAAGTCCGGGAGGGCATCCATGAGAAGCCATCAAACACAGCTTCTGCAGCATTTTTTTTTTTTGTATTGAGAAGAAACGAGGTTTTGGAAACCAAAACTCCTCTCCTTTCGTGGCTCTGTTACAAGCCCATCGACTTATCCCTACCTGGTCCTCAAATCCGAAAGATTTTCCGCAATCTGAATCTTTGAGTGGTACCAAAAAATTTAAAATATAAAAATAAAAAGTGGTTTTATGTGATCCATTTGTTCAACCCGCTAACTTCCGAAACTGTAGGGATCAACGGCACGGTGGGATGAGAAAATCCAGGTTGTCTTCTTGGCCTCGGACTAGGACTTGTTGGATGGTTTGTTCCCGTGTGTCCTCGGTCTCTCCTACTCTATCGTTTAAGATTCATCTCAACCGTTTATTCTTTTTCGCTTATATATCCGAATCGTTAACATCATGTGATAATTGAGTTGTGGATGTCCGAGATCCACGTGTCATAATTTTACGTGCCCTACCCAGCTCCTGACGGCACACATCCACCAGTTGTTTCCTCGAAAAACTCTCCTCGTTGGACCCCGTTCTTGTACGCTTGCTCTTCTTTTTTGCAAGTTGATAATTGAGGGAATTAATTTAATTTTTTTTTTTTGCTGAGAGAATTAATTTAATTTAATTTGATGTAAAAACTTTTATACTCGTTTTATAATATTAAATGCTTTAAAATTAAATTATTGATGCAAGGATATTAATAGAATATAGGTTCGTTGTCAACGTGAATTAAGACAGATGTTTAAGAATCCTTATCAAACTTTCACATTCTCTCTGGATTCAAATTTTCTTGTTGTTCCTTTTTTTTGTTGCTTGGTAGACAACCTTCGTCAAGAAGATTTCTTCACGCATAAGGATTAATTGTCTATAATTAGGTGGAATTATTTGTGATTTGAAGTGAGTCTTTGTTGATAATCCCATTATGTCATTGGTGTCTTACATGATAGTAGATGGTTATGGTTGAATTGAATAAGATTTGTGAAATTTTTTTATTTTATTCAATCAATTTTAATTGTTCTAGATTTTGTTTAATTTAAGTTTATCTGAATTAATTTGATTATAATTAGATTGGATTGAATTAGTTTATTGGATTTATTGTTAAAATAAAATAGAAACATTTAATATATATATATATATATATATAAAAAAAATAAAGGTGATTTTAATAGTATGCAATTTAGTACATTAACTACAATTATTTTTAACTATTAGTCTAATATGATGATGCTTCATTTTAAGTTAAATCATGTCTTATATTCCATCCGTTCTAAAAGTGTTGCATTTGCAAAAAAAGTTGATCCAAAATAAGTGTTATGTTAGTTTTTCAATTTATTATTAATTTTTTTCCTACTAATACTCTAAAAAGTAACATTATAATTTTTCAATGTAATTTAAGAATAAGATTGATTTTGTAACTATTCTCTTTTATTTATATATTAGTTTCTTTTGTCTGTGTAAAATAATTTAGGATGATTCTTATTTTGATATTAAAGAAATATTATAATTATAGTAATGATTGACCAATAGTTTTCAAATGAAAAAAATAAAAATAAAATTCAGCAGGGTAATCAGATGAATTGGTTTCGATTAGATTTTCAAAAGTGAAATATTATACCTTATCCAAACTCACCAAATTTTCAATTTTTCAATCTAATACAAAACAATCCAATTTTTCAAGGTTCGGATTAGTTAAAATTCACATTGAATTAGTCCAAATCTTTTGTCTTGGAAATGTGTTCTTGTTCTATCATTTTTTTTAACAAAAAAATAGTAAGTTACTTATTATCTTAAGAATTAGTTATATAATAATCATATAAATAAGAGATCAACGTACAATAATTTAATATTTTTAATCAATAAATGAGTTTTTATGAAATTACATCTTTTTTAATGACTTAAATATATATTTTATCTGTTAGATTTAGGTCGTTTTTGTTTTTGTCTCCCAAATTTAAAATTGTTTTTTTTTTCTTTTATTATAATGAAAGTGTTATTTTTAGTCTTCTTGACTAATTTTTGGTAGTTTAGATGCACATAATTTGTGGTAATTTTTATTGGATGAGAGATTAAAAAGAAAAATTTTCAAAAATTATTAACTAAAAAACAAAGTTAAATTTGAAAGATAAAAAGCAAATGTGACATAAATTTAAGAGAAAAAAAAAAAACATATTTTAATCTTATTGAATAACTTGGCCTTAACCTATGATCTTTATCCCCTCATCCTCTTGTTAGCATTACCAACATGATATCAAACCATACCTTTTGTCATCCACAACCGTGATGAAGACATCTTCCGCCACCCCACACTTAAAACCAATGATGATGCCTTCTTGAGGCTATGCATCAATGTTTAAACTCACTTGAGGTTGATTCGTACCATCAAAATATATTTGTGATTACCATTGACGCTATGCGCTTCCGCCTACTCCACCACTCAAGGTTGATTTCTGCCATGGAAACATATATGCAATTTCTCCACTGATCATAATATTTTTCAAATTATATACAATAGTACTACCTCATTTTTCTTAAATATAATAAACAAATATAATATTTTTTAAATGTATTAATTGTAAAATTTCTACTATACTCTTATTTATTATAAAGTTATCTCATTAATAATATATAAAAAATCATTTACCAATTGTTTGGTTGTGTTTAAATACATGAGAATAGGAAAGAAAGACACAAAAGAAAGAAGTTCTCACATGTGGTGGTTTGGTTGCAAAGTTGCGTAACTTTTTTGAAAAAAAAAAAATCATGGGACCCACAATTTTTTATCCTCTCTCAATTGAGCGGATTGGCGAAGAAATTCGCAGTTCATTCAACTTTCCCGTGTTGCCCTTCTGACACTCCTTGTGAGTTGTGAAACTGATATTCTTTCTCATATTATTTTCATCTTCCAATAATAACATGTGAGCATTGAGCAATAACCCAATAATGACGTGCAAAAAGTTTTTTTTTTTTACAGATACAAAAAGCTTTAAAAAAGGATAAAAATGTTTTTTTATTCGATATTAATTATTTTTTTAAGTTAAATTATACTTTTGTTTTTTTCAATTTCTCAATTTGATTTATTACAACATTTGCGATTTTAATTGGTTGGTTAAAAGTTTCTATACATTGACTTTTATGCTATTGTAGTTGACTGTCTACCAAATGATGTACATGTCTAAAAATGATTTTATTAAGATGTAAATGTGATTATTGTTTAATTAAACTGAGTTAAAATTAATTAAAAAACAAATACTGAAAATTAAACAAAATTGTTGAGACCCATTTCTTCTTTGCCTCTTTTCCAACCCTTCTTCCCCTTTTCTGTTTTGATTATGAGACAAATCCAAATGCTCTCAAGCTTTTCCCCCTGGTCTTCCAGCTCCTCGACTCGAAACAAGGACAGCTATCAATCTATCAGCATGCCAGTGCATCTGTTTCAATTCGATCCTGTATGTACGCGTTTAGATGTTAGGGATTAATTTATGTTCATAAGGTGCTTAGATATTTAACATGGTTTATCACTTCATTTGGTTTTGTTCATGGTTTATCTATGCTTGTCATTTTAATCGATTTTGAGTTCAACCTCTTTATCTGTTTGCAGTTGCAGAATCACATCGTGCGATTTATGCTTGTTCATGTAGGCAGTGACGAATCCAAAACCTTAAATTAGTAGGTACAAATTATAAAAAATAAAATTAGTGGTTCAATTATATAAATATAAATAAAATTATAAAATTTTATTTACAGTAAATTGTAAAGAATGAGGAGGTGCAAATGCACACCCCGATCCCAATGTAGGTCCACTGCATGTAGATTAAATTAATCCTTTTATTTTCTAGGACAGAGAAGAGAAGATGAAGATGGAGAAATCGAAGTTGCTTATAGGTTCAGTTCTACTATTGTTGCTGCTGGTGCTTAAGTCATTCATTGGATCTGAAATAAATGTGAGAAGAGAATGAGGTTGTGTTTGTGATTCTTCTTGATGAATGCTAGAGACGAATAAAGAACCGGTTACAAAAGAAGATAACAATTTTTGGCTTTTAATAAATTTATAATTAAATTAATAATTACATTAATCATAGTTAATTATTGATAAATAAAATATAAGCCTGTTACATAAATAATTACTTGATCAAAGTTTACAAGTTGGTTCAATGAAAGTAATCTAAACGAAAGAATCAAAATTATTAACGTTTAAAATTATCAATTTTTAAAATTAAAAAAAATCAAAATTACAATTAATTTTTATGAATCTATTAAATTATTTTAATTCAAATATTTTTTTTTTATTTCTCTTTAACTAAATCAATTGTTTTTTTTTTTTCTTTTACCTGTTGTCTTTCTCTTACCTCCTTAGTGCTCACAACCAAACGATGGCTTAACCAATTTTGTGGCTAACCGTTAAAAAAAGACTTCTAGATCGACCAGCGTGCTTTTTCCCTTAAGGGGAAATTGAGGCGCCGCCATACCTGACTAAATTTTACTGTGTCACTCACGCTGTCGTTACTCGTTCGCTTCCGCGAGATTTTGCGTACCGTTGCATTGCGATGCACACGTGTCCCGGAAGCAAAGCGAGTAGGCTAAGGCATCGCTGAAAACCACGCGCAAGGCGCGTCATCGCACTATTTCCCATTTCAATTGCCTGAAATTAAACACATAAAAAGTCATCATCGTCACCATCCATAACTCCATATAATTTCTCTTTCTCTTTCTCTTTCATTTCTCTCTCTCTTTTCTCTCAGAATCCAAACCCTAGAAAATTCCCCCTTCCGACAGAACCCTAGATTTCCTCTCTCAAATCTCTCACAGCTTCTTCATTATCGGTATTCGGCGTACAGATCGCAGATCCCGTTAATTTTTTTTTTCCGCATCCCCCGATCGGGTTTGGTTTCTGAAGAAGAAAACTCAATTCCGCACAAATTCGAGACATTGCTGCTGTCGTGGTTCGCGTTGAGCATGGGTAAGATTCGGAGAGAATCCGCGAGGCCGTTCTCGAATTGTTCGTCGTCGGCGTCTCCGTCATCGGCGCCGCCGGCAACGACGTCGTCGATGTCGTTGACGGACACGGTGAGGGGGTCGCACCGGTTCAAGATCACGGGGTATTCGCTGTCGAAGGGGATTGGGATTGGGAAGTACATAGCGTCGGATATATTCTCGGTGGGAGGGTACGATTGGGCGATCTATTTTTACCCCGATGGGAAGAGCGTTGAGGACAATGCAACGTACGTTTCGCTCTTCATCGCGCTCGCTAGCGAAGGGACCGATGTTAGGGCGCTTTTTGAGTTGACGCTTTTGGATCAGAGTGGGAAGGAGAGGCACAAGGTGCATAGCCATTTTGAGAGGACCCTCGAGAGTGGACCCTACACGTTAAAATACCGTGGTAGCATGTGGTGAGCGAATTGGATATGCTGCGGTTTTTTTTTTTAAATTTTATAATTTTCCTTAATTTGAATTTTTTGATTTACTTGGCTTGGTTCTGATTGTAATATGTTGTTGGGTATTGGGTTTGTCTGAGGGAAATTTATAGAGTGGCTGATGGGAATTTACTTAGATGTGTGTTTGCAATGTTGTTGGAAAAATGGGGATGGAAGGATTAAATGAATGGTTTTTATATTTAAGGGAAGGGGGTTGGGTCTTGAGGGATCATGCTGTTCAAGAAGTATGTTTTCAGAGATTTTTATGTCTTGCAAATTGTCTTGCTAGCTAAACTGAATCTTAGTTATTAATTCTTCAGATTACTTGTGGGTGGGGGTTGGTTTAGAATCCTCCCCTCAAACAACATGAAGTGATCATGGCTATCAAATCAGGGCATGATGTGATAAGAGCTAATCTTGACCACACAACCATAATGGATGGTAAAAAACTCAAACCTAATCTCGATCATCTGTGTAAGATTAGTTGGTCAAAATTAGCTCATCTCACTCTCTCAATACGCTCTGGGATTATGTGTATGTGCATTGAAATTTAAACCCCCCCCCCCCCCCCCCAAAGAAAAAAAAAATGTATTTTTTGAATATAGAGTGATGCTTATGTATGATTTTGGTAAAGAGGCTAATTGTTAAAATTGGGTGTTTCAGGGGTTACAAGCGGTTTTTTAAGAGAACAGCACTAGAGACATCAGATTACCTTAAAGATGATTGCCTTAGTGTTAATTGTAGTGTTGGTGTTGTGAAGTCACACACAGAAGGCCCTAAAATATATAAAATCCCAATTCCGCCTTCCAACATGGGTCAGCAATTTGGGAAACTACTAGAAAGTGGGAAAGGCAGTGATGTCAGTTTTGAAGTGAATGGAGAAATTTTCGCTGCTCATAAATTGGTTCTAGCAGCTCGTTCACCTGTTTTCAGGGCCCAACTTTTCGGTCCAATGAAAGATCAGAATACCCATTGTATAAAAGTTGAAGACATGGAGGCTCCAGTTTTCAAGGTTTGAATGAGTGCTCTTTGTGCTTTATGTTTTTGATTTATGCTTGTGATGCGGTTGGAAAATGTTTTGGTTACCCTTTCTGTTCATACCCTGATATACACAGTCCTTTATGATTTTGGAAGACATTTTCCTTGCTTTTCCCCTTATTATCATTGTTAAGCACATTGTTGCAACTGAGCTATATGCTGATGTGGAAAGTTATACCTCTTTTGTTTTGCCAACTTTATTCTCTCCTCTTCCCTTCATTTATGCCACCAAAAAGAATTGATGCATACATTGGTACTTTTTTAGATGGTATTTCATTGCACTGGGAAGTTAGATTTGACAGAAATCATATAACCTTTTTGAAAGAACACAGAAAAGTTGGAAAAAAGAACTGAGACTAGTTCTTTATAAATTGACTGCAGCTAGGAGTTCCATTCTGGTTGGTTGGTTCCTTAGTTGCTTGGTTTCTCTTTGGCATGTTGTTCCAGCTGGTTGTGTATAAAATTAGTACTGTAAAGAACTGATACTATATGATATTGTAATGTTGTTTTTTGCACACAGAATGGTAGATTCGCATGGCTGATTGGTTTTGTTCAATGCTTTCTA
Source organism: Glycine soja (assembly GCF_004193775.1). Lineage (NCBI taxonomy): Eukaryota > Viridiplantae > Streptophyta > Magnoliopsida > Fabales > Fabaceae > Glycine > Glycine soja. The sequence goes on along the minus strand of NC_041003.1, from coordinate 15,390,504 downwards.
TAATTTATGCTTTGAATTGGGAACTTATTCTTGCAAGTCTATTTTTATTGTACCGGTTCCATTTTTCTAGGTGCTAAAATGTTGGGTGATAGCTTAGCATTATACCAAAAGAATGTGCAACTTTGTCTGCTTTGTTATATCATATTTCTCTATTTTGCAGGCATTGCTTCATGTTATATATTGGGACTCACTACCTGACATGCAAGAGCTTACTGGGTTGAGCTCAAAATGGGCTACTACCTTGATGGCTCAGCATCTGCTAGCAGCAGCTGATCGGTATGGCTTGGAGAGACTTAGGCTTATGTGTGAAGCAAGTCTCTGTGATGATGTTGCAATAAACACGGTCGCTACGACTCTAGCTTTGGCAGAACAGCACCATTGTTTCCAACTGAAAGCAGTCTGTCTAAAATTTGTTGCAAGGCCTGAAAATCTCAGAGGTGTGTTTTATTGTTTGAACTTTATTTTCATGAACATGCATTAAACAAAATGTGCAATATTAGGAGATAATTGGGATGTTGAAAGGTCTTACACTCTGTTTGGTAAAAAGGAATGGGTGAGAAATAGAGAGAATGAAGAGGAAATAGGCGAAGAAATGGGGGATTTCTCTTGTTTGGTAGGGTAGTAATGGGAGAAGACTGAAATAAGAAGGTGTGAGAAGACTGAAATAAAAAGGTGTGAGGCTCACACCTTTTTATCTCCTCACTGAATTGTGCGGTGTGTGGAAATGCAAGGGGGGGGAGACGCATGTCACGCAAATTGTTTTGTTTCCTTGGCGGTTTGAATTTCTAGCATTTTTTTTCCTGGCTGTTTGAAACCCCCACAAATTGAGCATTAACTGGCAGTCTTATATGTCACGCAGTCAGGGTTTAAAACTGCTAGAAACGTATAAAAATCAATTTAAAAAATGCATAATTGATCTTCACTAATCATGGTAGAATATGAATAAAAAAACGATCAACAAAGAAATTTTTATTATTTTTTCAATTTCTTTATTCCTTATTTCTTCTCTATTTCTCCTAAAACAAGCACCCCTAAATCCATTCTATTTCTCATCTATTTTTGTCTTCCCTAGTTCTCAACTATTTTTTTCCTTCTTACCAAACACACTCTTAAAGTTAGTATCTAATTATCATTGAATGTTAAATTCATTGCCGACACAAAGGTTTGTTGTTTCGGTTTGGTTCATTTTGAATGCAATATCTTCTGTGGTTCAGGTTGGCTTTTTTTTTAAGAAAAAAAAATCCATTTTTATATGACTTTCAATATTGTTTTTAATATGTCGACCTACAAAATATAGCAAAATTTAATAACCAATTGAGTCATGATAAACCCTTGAAAATGACATTTACATAACCAAAAAGTAATGGAGTAGTAAAAGACAACATTACAAACTTCTTATTTAAAAAAGTGTATTATAGATAATTCATAGTCATACTTTTGATGTCCTAAACTCGGGCTGAAGTATTATGTTCCCTTTGTTTCTACAGCTGTGATGCAAACTGATGGTTTTGAGTACTTGAAGGAAAGTTGCCCGTCTGTTTTGACTGAACTTTTGGAGTATGTGGCTAGATTTACTGAGCATTCGGACTTCTTGTGCAAGCATAGGAATGAAGTGATACTTGATGGCAGTGACGTAAATGGAAGGCGGGTGAAGCAAAGACTATAGTGCGAACACTGACAAGTTTCTCTGTACAACCCTCTGCTCCTTGTTGCATTTAAAAATTTCTGTGAGAGCCATAGATAGAGGGAGATGCTAAGCATTTATAGGATTAGTGGCAATTTCTAATTTTCTTAGCTTACTTCATGTCTAGGAGATGTAAATGTAGTTTGTTTTGATGCTGTTGCAGGTCTGTCTGTGATAACTTTGCTCGTAAAACATTTGTCTTAAAAAAGAAAGTATTGATCACTGCTATGTCTTCTTTTTTTCTCACTACATATTTCCCCGTAAGAGGTGATTCCCCCCAACAAAGCCGAGTGAAACACAGATGGCGACGTATCCGCTTGGATGAGTTGTTGTATATCAATATTATCTGGGAATACACTTGTGATAAAATGGATTAGTTTGATAAAATCAAGGGATTTCATTGACAAACGATATACCGTACACGAGTGATAAACTCAACATTCTATATGATTGACGTCATCAATTTAAAGTAAAAAATTACACCTTCAAAATTTAGAGTGAATTCTGGCAATTACACCTTCAAATAAATAAAAAAACAGTTTTAGTTGTTACTGAAATCGTTATAAAAGTTGGTAAATTTCTTCATCACCATGCCGATTTGATATCAATTAGGAAAAAAATCAAATTAAAATATTTTAAGTAATATAACTATATCATAATATTTATATAAAAAATTACGTTTATCAAATTGGCACGATAAAAGAAAACAGTGTGTGTAACTTACGTGTGACAACATTTTTCATTTTGATCCCAGTCAAAAAATTCTTGCAATTTAATCTTTATAACGAGAAACACTTACATTTGTCGACGTAATAATGCTATTAAATTTGATTCACATACTTGATAACATTTACTTCATTAGGGTTCTTGTATGAAAAGTCCTACATTTTGAACACTATTCTTGACACTTTTTTTTTTTGTTTCTCTTTATATTAAAAAAAAACGTTAATATTGCTATGGTTTCAAAAGGATGCTGATTGATTGGTAAATATTTTTATACCGGGACTAAATTATATAATTTCTTCATATTAAGATAGAAACAAAAAATAAAATCTAGAACTAAAAAATTAATATAATTGTCAAAGTTTTTTTGTGTTTTTTATTTTACATCCATCGTCGAAGTTATATGAATCCGATTCTCACTAATGAATTTTCATCGGTGATAAATCATTAATATAAATTTGTATAAGTTAATGTCATTTTTAGTTTATTATATTTTTATAATTATTTTATTTTAGTATACTAAATTTTAAAATTTTTATTCTGATTTCTTATTTTTTTTTTAAAAAATAAATTATTTTAATATTTTTTTAATTTTTTGTTAAAAATGTTAACTTATGTAGATTTTAAAATAACTAATGTAACCAGGAACTTCTACCGGAAACTGGGGATTTTTCTCCAGCAATGGCAAGTCCGTCCTCGCTGAACAGCCTCTCACGGTGGTTGGCGCCACCATTAGCACTGACGGCGCACGCGTTCTCGCAGCACCGGCGGCATACGCATTCTCACCGCACCGACGACTCCACCAACCACCACCGCTCAAGATACAAATCCGGATTCAACGCACAATCTCTCACCAATTTCAGGGAAAACAACGCATATCTAAAAACAAAAACTCAGATCCGTGAATTACTTCGTTATTATCGAAGCAACGCCAATCTGTTGCCATCGGTATCAACACGCAAGGTGTCGCTCTCGAAGCCGGAAACACAGTCGAAGTAGGTGGCGATGGGAGTGAAGGTTCCCAAATCTCATTGAATAATGTTTTTGAAGTTGTCGAGTAAGAGTGTAAGAATGGAATAGATCTTTCTAGAGATGCAACACTTTGATGAACAAAGATTAAATTTGGTGGAGAGAAAAAAAAATTGGAAACCGAATGGGGGAAAGAGAAGAGACCGAACCATTGATTTTTGGAGATTGAATTTTAGAGATGCAACACTTTGATGGACAAAGATAATTATTCAATCAATTCATTTTTAATTTATTCCACCCACGAGGACACCCATTGATTTTTGGAAGCTTAACCACACCCTCTTCAGAACCCTCTTCCTCCTCTGCATTGATTTGTATCGGCCACCACCCACTTTGATGCAAAGTATTGATTTCCAGAGCATATGTGGAGTGGTTTTTGTAATGTTTCAGATGTAAGAAGGATATCTTCAAACATTTGGTGGGCATCTACCGTGAGTAGGATAAGGTATTATATTTATATTACTAGCTCGACCAATTTGCATACCAGACACAAGGTTTGGGACGACTTTATTGTAAGATTGGAAAACCAGTTGTCAATAACAAGCAACAATTTGATGTAGTTTGAGTTAGAGGGAGCATGAATTGGTGACCAATTAGTAGGAAATCCTCGAGTGATAGATCAATGGTTAGAACTTTTAAGAGTTTTCTTGGAATGGGCTTTGCTTTTGGGATATTTAGTTAAAGGACTGTTGCAAGGAGGATCTTATGCAGGGTATTTGCTGTTGTGGGTAACCTTATTTTGTGGATTTCAATTGTACTCGTATCGCTTTTGTTTTATTGTTCTGCTATAATCGTTTGTGATCTTTGGTGGTTCCCAGTCTTGCCACAACTTGTGCTTTTCTAGGCTTAATAAAATTCTTTTCTGCAGTTAAAAGAATTATAATTTTTGAAATAAAATAAAAATAGTAACTCATTTTAGTATACTAACTTAATTATTTTAAAATTTAAAAATAAATGTTTTTAACGGAGAATTAAAGAAAAACTAAAAGATACAAGATAAAATGTAACATTGATCCTCGTATAACTTAGATAACTTAGGCGAATGCCCCTTTTCCTAGATTATGTGTAAGCTTTAAACCCCGCTTCGAGAGGCAAGAGATAGCAATAGCATACCTTCGTTCATCTTCACTTCACGCTCTCTTGGAGGTAGCTAGTAACTGAGTTCTATACTATTAATATACTCTAGTAGCAATAGTTTAGTTTAGTTTCTTTACTCTCCCACTTTCATTTCAAAGGAAGAATCCCAATTCTCTCTCATTGGGAATGAACCTTCTCTCTCTAACCTTGCCACTTCCCCTTTATTGTTCATCTCTTTCTGTAACGAGACTTTCTGCATTTCCCTCTTCGTACAAGTGCACATCTGGCGCAGGTTAGTCATTGCCACCACATATTTCATATCATGCTCACTCCCAGTCCCTTCATTGGGTCTCAAAATTGATTATTTTCTTTCTTGTGTTTGTGGCTTTTGCTCATAGTTTTAAGGAGATGTGTCAAAGAGGAAAAGGAAGAGGAGGAGCTTCTAGAAGGGATGCCAAAGGAGTACTATGACGATGTATGTATGCACCTTTATCTGGGTATTTCATTTTTTTATTGTGAATTTCTTACTATTTCTTATTCAATTTTACTTGCATGGCCCTGATTGATGATTAGATTTTGAAGGAAAAAAACTGTTGTTGCTTCATTCAAACTTGAGTTCTTGTTTTGTCGGTCTATTAGGCAGTGCTTCTAGTAAAAACCTTGGCAGTGGCAGCATATGTTTAGGGAGAATATATCTTCACTTCTTTAATGCCCAATGCAATTCTGATTTTCATGTTTGTTTTTTGTAGGGTAAAACACTACTACTTTGGTCCCTGAAAATATAAAATGTTGTCATTAATCCTTGAAACTAAAGAAATTTAAAGGGTAAATAGTCAAATTCGTCCTTGAAGTGTAAGTGTAAGTGTGATGTGGTGACAAATTAGTCCCTGAAAGATGGAAAACATAAATTTATTCTCTGAATGTGCAAAAAATGTGACAAATTAGTTTTGTCCTAAAACTTGTGAGACCATTTTATCATTAAGTTGTAATGTTCAAAATCAATTTGAAAATAAGTTGTATTCTTTGAGGACTAATTTGACATTAAGTTGTAAACTTTTGAGACCAATTTGTCATTAAATTGTCTGCAAGACTAATTTGTTGCACATTCAGAGATTAAATTTGAATTTTTATTTTAGGGCCAATTTTTCATGTAAAACCAAAATTGTTGGAAGGTTTTATTTGGGGAGTTTTTATTAACCTTCTCTAGGATAGGAATGGCAAACCCAACAACGTGAGAAGACCAAGGAATTGCATCCGCTACGGAAACAGGAAGAAGAGGAAGAAGAAAGAAAGATTGAAGAGTATCGTGAAATTGGCATGCGGTTGAAGGAATACCCAGAAGAAGATGTCATAAAAGCAAGGAAATTGGTTTCAAGCTTTCTCAGAGCTGCTGAAGAAGTAGAAGAGGTAATTTCTTGGTGCAGCAATATACTAAATGTTGTTCAAATAAAAATATGTCCTCTTGAGCTTGTTTGTATTTTCAATTTCTAAATTTACACCCAATTATATCTCAGTTTCTCATAAAAATGATTTGCATGTTGTACGATGGATCGCCTCAATTAAATGTTGGGTGACCAAGCTAGAGCTTAGAGTGCTTTTTCCTTGACCATATAGGGATCATCTTTCTCTCCCAGTGAGCATCTAGAAACTAATTGTACTGCAATCAGCATACTTGGGAAATTTGACATATATAGAACAAAAAAGAAATCTGCAGTTTTATCTGAAGGAAATTGTGATATAGTTCACATTAAAAAAAAAATCTAAAAGGAAAAGCAAGACGAAAAAGAAAGGAACATAATGGTCTGCATCATGTAGCCTTCTTAACATGTTCTTGCATAAAGTTTTCCTCTCACTCTGATATATTTAGTGTATAGTGTCTAAGTTATTTATTTACTGATAGCTTGTGTGTCATTTATGCATATAACTAAGAAAATAATAATATTATAAATAAGATAATTTAATTCTCAATGGCTTAAGCCTTTTATTTTCTTCCTTTGACTGGTTTGTACATTTTTGCACACATGTTTGTGTGTATTCAAAGGTATCGACTGACTTTTTTCTGATAGAGAATTGAGGAAGCTGCCAAGAAAGGAGAATTCACTGAACTTGTTTTAATGGTCATATGGAATCGCCTTGATCTTGCTCGGCATGATGTAAGTTGTTGTTTTAGCTTCTGAAGTATTCTAGGTATATGTTTCAATTAATTTGTGCATAGGGTTTCATTTTGTGATGAAAAAGAAGTAGGCAGGTAGCATATGTTTCCTACTCTTTTTCCATGACCTAACTATTAGATTGTAAATCTTTCATTGCAAGGTTCTTTTAGGTAATCATTTGCATTGTGGAGGATTTTAAGTTCCAAATTATCAGATTTTTTTACAGCATATGATCAACAAAGTGGTGTCTTTGTGAATTTAAATATAAATATAGACTAAGTTCAGAGGGTACAGGCGACGCCATTTTTTTAGATAAATATACAAACATTTTGAAAATACTATCAATTTTTGTAAATTAAAATTTTAACTAAAAATTACTAGTTTCCTTTTTATTGTGTTTGAATAATATTTACTTCTTCCACATCACAACAGAATTGTAGGCAATGAGTGTGGTACTCTTTTAAAAACTGGAAGTTTGTGATACAGAAGGTTGTTAGCCAGCTAGAATTGGAGTAATGTACAGAGAGTTGCAGTATTCAACTGCACTCTCAATTAAAGGGAGTTAGTTAGAAGTTAGTTGTTATAACTGACTTTTCTGGTCTATAAATACCAGACTTTACTACACTGTTAAGTGGCTTAATATCATTTTTCATTCTCTCTGATTGATTCACTCTTTCTCTCAAAATATCTTTCTTATGATACTATTATAATTCTAATAGCTAGTGATGGGCACTGCATTGTTCTTGTCAAGGAACTTATATCATGCCTCAATTTTTTGAAATGAAATGAAACCTGACAAAATTATAATTTTCTTAGGAAATTTCATTATTGTTTTAGAAATATAACTGACCAATGTAGTAGTCAGTTAACCTGAAGGAATGAAAGGTTTTTTAAGTATCATGTAATCCTTTAGTTTGGCAGGTGAAACTTGAAAGAGTGGATAAATATAACCTAATTGGTGTTCTGGGCAATTAGGGAACTTTTACTTTTCATTAGACTTGTAGTTTTGTTTAAGTTGTAAACTGATCAGAGCCTTCCTTTATCATTTGGTACTTGGGAGGCTGAGGCTCTGTACCAACATTGGGATTAAGACATTATTAAGCAAAATAAATTATTATCTTGATAGACATATTAAGCAAAGTGTAATTTATTTATGTTGACTGCTGTATTGTTCTGTGCTGGATATCATTATGATAATCTGAAGGAGATTATGATAAGTGAATATTAGAGTTAATTCCATGTCTTTTTCTGAAAAAACTTAGTATAATTTTTTTTCATCCTCTTGCTCTTACTATCTAGTTTTATACATTATTTTATCACCTCTTTACAGGAAGAAAAGGATGCCATTAGAAGTCTGGATCTGTTGTACAGAAGGGTTGAGGTAATAACTGGCCCAAATTTTCCTTTCTTTAATTATTCTGCAGTGGCCATTCTGCTGTCATGTGCACCACCATTTGAAAAGGTTTCGTTGCTTTTTTTAGGACCTGGGGTATCACTTATTCTAATAACTAATGTGATTCTTAATTTTTTTGTTGAATTTAATGCAAAACTATATGATTATTGTTTGTATTCCAATATATTTTAAATACCTTGGGTACTCTAGACCTTTTCCTTTCCATTTTATATTCACATAAATTTTCATATTGGCTACTATTTAGAACAAGAGGAGTGTTAGGAATTAAAACACTCTTTTCTATTGGTTAAATTTTTTATAAATTACAAAATCATGAGAGAAGTTCATTAAATAAGATGTAGGACTCATGAAATTTTGTGATTTCCGTTAAGTTTCTACCAATAGAGAAAGTGTGTTAAAAAAAGTGTGTTTCTAGCATTTCTGTTTAGAACAATTCTAGCATATTACTTCCTGCACAGTTTAACTTAACCTTAATACTTCTTTTCAGAATTTTTACTTTTTCTTTTCTTCTAATTTTCTGTTCTTGATTATAGACTGAGATTTTGAAATGAGAGGCTATCCCTGCGATGAGATTGCTCAATGATCTTTTGGTTATGTATGACGGCTATGATTTTGAAGAGTGGCTAAAGAAATGTAAAAAGGTCATGATTGATACATTTCCTCGGGAGGATCCATTCAGTATTCTTGTTCCACCAGGATTTGAGTCATTCGACATAGATAAGGTAAGCTGCACCTATAGATTACAGGGATTAGACCTTAGTCAAGTGATGTCTTCTATCTCCTTTAAGTTTGACTTTCCCCCCTCCCTCTCATGATAATAACTGAAGCTGTAATTCCTATATAAATATGTGACTGAGTGGATTCTAAGATGCGGTTGGAAGTGTGAATACCATTATACCACTTAGCGCTTAACTGAATCTGTATTTAAATAACTAGATGTTAGTCCATTTCACCATGTTAAAAATAGGTAGTTTATTTGATTTATAAATGATTAACAAAAATATGTTCACAACAACAATTGAAATTAAACATTGATATAAACTGGTTAAGATTAATTCGAAGTTTATCTGTTTATACATCAATGTTAAGTGTTTAAACTTGATTCAAGTTTATTTGCTTATACATAAGTTGGGTTAAAACTAAAAGTGAGATGGTGCAGATTCCATCTAAACTATATTTTATAAGTTGGAAATCACCTTTGTTGGAATCCCCTAATGATTTTTTGTTTCAATCTTGTGTGGTATCAGCATCATGGGCCGTTGCGACCATCACTTTAAGTTGATGATACTCTTTTGAGGGTGGACTTTGTAAGGGAGGTGGATGAATTACTGCAAGAGGTTCGTTCTGAAGAGAGTGAAGTACATAATGAACCAGGGTTTGATGCTGAATCTGTTGCAAATAGATTGAAACAACAGGAGAAGCAACAAACAATACGCCAAGTAGAAGCTCTGCTAGATTTAGCCATTGGTTTGAACTGGTAACTATTTTGTCTTGCATTTTGATTCATATCGCTTGAATCGTCCGATTACATATAGTTGCGAATAGGAATTGGTTTGCACTGCAGTTACAATCCAAATTAGCTTCATTTTATGGTGTTTTTTTGCCTTCTGCAGTACGTAAAAATATAGTACCAACCAAAAAAAAGAAAAACCAGAACATACAAATGTAGCCATGGCAATTTTTGGTGATCTTGTTGTAAAGGTACAGGACTACAGTCGTGTTAGAAATTAAGCTTTTGTTTTTTCCAGATCATAACCTTAATGTACATTTGATGATCCCGTACTTCATAAATCAAAGACTTCGAAGTTAAATTTTGAAATTTAAGTCAAAGAACATAAAATTTTATTAAATCACTTCTGTTCACAATAGAGTTAGAAATTGTTGTTCATAACCTTAAAATGCACATCAGTAAGAGTTGTCGTCGTTCATAAGATAAACTTTCCACAAAGCATAGAATTAGAATGTTATCAACCCATTTAGTCAACACAAAGCATAGTAAAAAAGTGTGCTAACTGCAAAACAAGCACATGCTAAGTTTACTTAGCCTATGTTCGCTACTGTAAAATTGGGATTAGGATTGACGATTCAGTTATAGTAACTTGTCAACATGTTAGGAGTAATTTTATTATAGACTGATATTTTAATTACAAGACAAATATTTCTTTCATATAATTAAAATTTATAATAAATGAATATTTTAAATATACAGATTATATTATAATTAAAATCTAAAATAAAATAATGTTTTTATTATGATGTAATTTTTTTTAATTATTGAAAAATTCTTTTAAAAAACTATTTAAATTTAATTTAGAGATAAAGATAAAATATGTTAAATTGAAAGAGACAAACAATTAAGAAGATCAAGTATATAAATAAAGATGAAAAGAAGAATAATTTTAAGAGAGACTTCTACACTTTTCTATCTTGAGCTTTGTCTATAAGACATTAAATTCTGTCAAGAGAATCAATTCAATTGGTTGGATAAGATGTTGTGAGTTATTATAAATTTTTGATATTATCTTTGATTTTTCATGTATAAAAAAATAACAATAAACTCTAATTTTTCTTTGATATTACACATCCTATTTGAAGTAGCTTATTAAGAGAGATTCTAACTCTAATTTAACATTGATCATCTATTTTAATTTAATAAACTCCAATTGACTACATGTGTAATACTAATTACTAAATAGTACAAATAGACATAAACAATTACGGTACTGATAATTATGTGATAACACTTTTAATTATATACTCCATAATATTGTATAATATCCATAAATCATGGTTATTCAATTAAATGTTGCTTAAATCTTGGACTGATGTTAATCAATAATTTAATGAAGATTTGTGTTTGAACAATGGAAATATTGATTATGACATATATATATATATATAAATCAAATGGGAACAGTTTCCCATATTGATTGTCAAACTCAAAAACAATTATTAATCAAGAATTTAAACAATCTAAATAATGAATCTATATGCGTTTATAAATATCACTTTTTAATATTACAAAAATGAAATATATAGAAATTATAATTTGAAACCATGTGAATTGAGGTGATGGTGTGAAAAACTGAAAATGACAATGGCAAGATCGTGTGATAGGAGATATATAGTCCATAGGAGATATATAGTTCATAAATTTTGTAATTGAAAGATGAAATCCAATGTATATATTAATTACTACAAGTGTTTTTTATTATTTAGGAGAAAAAATAACTTGGATATCAAAGAATTTATAAATAATGTACACGTTTTATTTAATCAATTGAATTAAATATCTTTGTTAATTAAGGAACTTATAATAATAAGATTGACGTGATGAGAAGAAAAAATAAAAAAATTTCTCTCGTTAACAAATTATCAATTAATATAAGTTGATAAAAAAATTATTGTTAGTTATGATTTGTGTTTGAAGAATGGAAAGATTGATTATGACGATATATATAAAATCAAATGGGAACAATTTCCCATATTGATTGTCAAACTCAAAAACAATTATTAATCAAGAATTTAAACAATCTAAATAATTAATCTATATGCGTTGCCCGGGTTATAAATATCTCAGCTGTCCAAGAAAATAAGTATTATAGACTCGTGTTAAATTCGAAATGCTCATTAAGCCACAAAAAGTAAGTTAGCTTTCAAAATTTTATAAAATTGATGTAAGACATGTATAACAATTATTCTAAGGGGTCCGCAATATTATTATCAAAAGAAAAAATATTACTTTTTAATATTACAAAAAAGAAATATATAGAAACTATTATTTGAATAGTAAGAGTCAATAGGAGATATATAGAAATTATAATTTGAAACCATGTGAATTGAGGTGATGGTGTGAAAAGCTGAAAATGACAATGGCAAGATCGTGTGGTAGGAGATATATAGTCCATAGGAGATATATAGTTCATAAATTTTGTAATTGAAAGATGAGATCTAGTGCATATATTAATTACTATACTTTTTTATTTATGGGGAGACATGAATTTAGATATCAAAGAATTTATAAATAATGTAAACATATTATTTAATCAATTATTAAATATTTTTGTTAATTAAAAAAGTTATAAGATTGACTTGATAGTTGAAGGGTGAAGAAAAAAATAAAGAATTTCTTCCATTAACAGACTAGCAATAAATATTAGTTGATAAAAAACTCATTGTTAATTATGATTTGTGTTGGAACAATGGAAAGATTGATTATGACATGATATATATAAAATCAAATGAGAATAATTTCCCATATTGATTGTCAAACTTAAAAACAACAATTAATCAAGAATTTAAACAATCTAAATAATTAATTTATATGCGTTGCCCGAGTTATAAATATCTCAATTGTCCAAGAAAAATAAATATTATAGACTCGTGTTAAATTCAAAATGCTAATTAAGCCGCAAAAAGTAAGTTAGCTTTCAAAATCTTATGAAATTGATCTAAGAAATGTATAACAATTAATTTAAGGGGTCTGCAATGGACCAGATTCAGAAGTAACAAATTTTTCCAAAATAATAAAATATAAAGGAACGTGCAACGTGCACATAACGTGGGCTTCCAACATTCTCCCACTTGGTCCATTTAACTCAACATCAACCATAACAAGAAACATAATATATGAGTCATGGTGATAGGTCCTCTGATGATGAGTAGTATCTTCCATGTACCACAATATATCGAGTCTCTCAACACTAGCTCTCAACTTAATGAATAAACCATATGTTTATTCTATATCTAAACCGAATGATTTTTCTCGAAATAAATAAATATGTGCACAAAACGATATGAGAAAATATCTAACTGAATAAGAGTTTCATTGAAAATAACAAATGTACGTACAATGAAATTACATCATGGAACCAAGTCCCATTCGTACTACATGATCCTTAAAATTCTTTGGTGGCATGCCTTTAGTTAAAGGATCAGCAATCATTAACTCAGTGTTGACGTGTTCAATGACCACTTTCTTTTCTTTAACACGTTCTCTTATGGCTAAGTACTTGATGTCGATGTGCTTACTTCGACTTCCACTTTTGTTATTTTTAGCCATAAACACCGCAGCAAAGTTGTCACAATACAACTTTAATGGCCTAGAAATAGAGTCCACAACTCTAAGGCCAGATATGAAACTCTTCAACCATACACCATGCGAGGTAGCCTCAAAACAAGAAACGAACTCAGCCTCCATAGTGGAAGTAGCAGTCAAGGTTTGTTTGGCAGTTCTCCAAGATACAGCTCCACTGGCTAACATAAAAATATAATCAGATGTTGATCTTCGTGAATCAACACAACCAGCAAAGTCTGAGTCGGAGTAGCCAATCACTTCCAGACAATCAGTTTGTCTGTACATGAGCATGTAATTCTTTGTTCCTTGAAGATATCTCATCACTTTCTTTGCAGCTTTCCAGTGGCCAATACCTGGATTACTTTGATATCTTCCCAAAACTCCAACAGCGAATGCAATATCAGGTCTAGTGCAAACCTGAGCATACATAAGGCTTCCAGCTGCTGAAGCATATGGAATATTTTTCATGTGTTCCCGCTCAAAATCATTTTTGGGGCATTGACTCAAAGCAAGTTTGTCACCCTTCACAATGGGAGCTACACTTGGTGAACAATCTTTCATATTAAATCTCTCTAAAACTTTGTTGATATAGGTTTCTTGAGACAAGCCTAAAATGCCTCGAGATCTTTCTCTATGGATCTTTATGCCTATGACATAAGATGCCTCTCCCATATCCTTCATATCAAAGTTCTTTGAGAGAAATTGTTTCACCTCATATAGCATACCCTTATCATTAGTCGCAAGCAGAATGTCATCTACGTATAATACAAGGAAACAAATCTTACTCCCACTGACCTTCTGGTATATACAGTGATCCATGACATTCTCTTCAAAGCTAAATGAAGAAATGACCTCATGAAATTTTAAATACCATTAGCGGGAGGCTTGTTTCAATCCATAGATGGACTTATTAAGCTTGCAGACTAAGTGCTCACCAACACTAGATAAGAATCCCTCAGGTTGTTTCATGTAAACCTCTTCTTCTAGATCACCATTCAGGAACGCCGTTTTCACATCCATTTGATGCAGCTCAAGATCAAAATGAGCTACTAATGCCAGAATTACTCGAAGAGAGTCTTTCTTAGATACAGGGGAAAAGGTCTCTCTGTAATCGATTCCTTCTCTTTGAGTGAATCCTTTAGCAACAAGTCTTGCCTTATGTCTCTCAATGTTGCCTTCTGAGTCTTTCTTTGTTTTGAAGACCCATCTACATCCGATGGCTTTTACACCAACAGGCAACTCAACGAGATCCCAAACTTGGTTAGATGCCATAGAATTCATCTCATCCCTCATAGCATTATACCACAAATTTGATTCCTTAGAACTCATGGCTTGTGAAAACGTCTCAGGATCATTTTCGGCTCCAATGTTGTAGTCTGATTCTTGTAGGTACACTACATAATCACTAGGAATTGCTGTCTTTTTTATTCTAGTAGATCTTCTTAATGTTGTTTGGTCATCTTGCTGAGGAACTTGTTCAACTGGTTCTTCACCAGTTTGTTCAATATCATCATGTTGTTCCTCACAAACAACTCGATCTACATGATCACTTTCAACAGCTTGTGGAACTTCAATCACTGGTTGTCTAACACCCATTTTAACTTGAGGGGTGGGAATGACTACCAACCTATTACTTGTCCCAGAAGGTTCAGCTTCATAGTGATCCCTTTCAGAAGAAATGTTCTGAAATTGATCACTCCCACTGATCAAGTCATTTTCAAGAAACTTTGCATTCCTTGATTCCACAATCCTAGTGTTGTGGGATGGACAATAGAACCTATACCCTTTAGACCTTTCAGCATATCCAATGAAATACCCAGTAATAGTCTTAGGGTCTAGTTTCTTCTCTTGTGGATTATAAATTCTTACTTCAGACGGGCATCCCCAAACGCGTATATGTCGCAAACTTGGTTTCTAATCCTTGAATAACTCAAAAGGTGTCTTTGAGACAGTCTTGGTTGGAACTCGGTTTAATATATATGCAGCCGTCTTAAGAGCATCAATCCACAAAAATTGAGGAAGCTTTACATTACTCCTCATGCTTCTCACCATGTCTAATAAGGTTCGATTTCTTTGTTCTGCCACACCATTCTGATCCGGAGAACTAGGCATAGTGTATTGGGCAACAATCCCATGTTCTTGAAGAAATTTCGCAAATGAACCTGGTGCTTGTCCATCCTCTGTGTATCTACCATAGTACTCCCCACCTCTATCTGATCTCACGATCTTAATTTGTTTTCCACATTGTTTCTCAACTTCAGCCTTAAAAACTTTAAAGGCATCTAAAGCTTCATTCTTAGAATGAAGTAAGTAGAGATACATATATCGTGAATAATCAACTATAAAGGTTATGAAGTATTTCGGACTATTTGCATCCATGTCTGGACAACATATGTCTGTATGTATGATTTCTAATAAATTAGAACTCCTCTTTGCACCCTTTTTAGACTTGTTAGTTTGCTTACCCTTAATGCAATCTACACAAGTCTCAAAATCAGCGAAATCCAAAGTACTAAGTACTCCTTCATCTACTAATCGCTTGATTCTCTCAATAGAGATATGTCCTAATCTCCGGTGCCACAACATAGAGGATTCTTCATTCACAATACATCGTTTTAACCCAACAGAAACGTGCATAGAAGTAGCGTCATTTTGCAATTCAATCGAATAAAGACCATCAATCAATTGACCACAACCAATAATTTCAGATTTATTTAGTAAATTAAAACCAAAGTCTGTAAAATTAAAATAAAATCCCAAAGGTGCAAGTTTAGAAACAGAAATTAAGTTTTTACAAAAACTAGGAACATAAATTTTTTTTTCCAAATGTAATTTAAAGCCACTACTTAAGACTAAGACGCACGTTCCAATGGCCTCTACATGTGAGCTCATCCTACTCCCTGAGTAGATACACTGCTCACTTCCCACTGGCTTCCTTAGGCTTTCCATACCCTGCAAGGTATTAGAAACATGGATTGTAGAACCAGAGTCAATCCACCATGTATTATGATTCACATTAATCATATTAGATTCATAACAAACAAAGGCAAATGGTGTACTTTTCTTCTCAAACCAACTTTTAAATTTGGGGCAGTCCTTCTTCATGTGTCCTTTCTTTTTACAGAAGAAACACTTTGACTCCTTTTTAATTGTTGGTTGAGTCAGAATCTTTCCTTTATTGGTGCCTACAGACTTCTTCCTATCCTTTCCAGAATTAGAAGTAGTCAAATTTACCTTCTCACCCTCTTCCATTATCAATCTCTCCTCTTCTTGAACACACATGGTCATCAATTCATTAATAGACCATTTATCCTTATGTGTGTTGTAGGAGATTTTGAAGGGTGTATACTGTTGAGGTAGGGTGCACAAAATGAAATGTACCAGGAAGGATTCAGACATGGTAACTTCCAAGGTTTTCAACTGAGCCACTATGTCCCTTAAGCGCATGATATGTTCACGCACACCTCTCGTTCCAGTAAGCTTAATGGAAGAGAATTGCATAATGAGTGTGCTAGCAAGTGACTTCTCAGAGGTCGTAAACTGTTCATCAATGGCTTTCAACATATCTCTGACCTTATCATGTTGGTCAACTGAACCCCGGATACTAGTTGATATGTTGGTTTTTATGAACATAACAGAGAGACGATTAGATCTCTCCCACTTTTCATAAAGATCAATAGCATCAGGTTCGCTAGTTTCAGTAATAGCCGGTGGCTCATCCTTACTTATAGCATAGTCAATATCCATCCAGCCCAAATGAAGGAGAACTCTTTCCTTCCAAACCTTATAATTATCACCTTTCAAAATGGGAAGGTCACAAGAAATATTCATAGATTGTGAAACTGCAAACAAACACACATGCTCATTAAGAAAATTTGAGACTAAACAAATGTCATGTTTTGCCAATGCAAATCATGTCTCAATATATGAATCTAGTGACACAAAACTTGCCTGTGGGCTAAAGTCCTACTCAATTAGATTCATCATGCAACTTTATGATAAAACTATTAAATCATGTTCTTTTCCTTAATTCCTGTGGGTAAATTAAGAAATATAATTTAATATTTTATCCTAATTAATCATACAAATATAACAAAATTCCTGTAGGTAGATTTCATCACATTACATATGATTAATCACAATTAATATTTCTAATGTGATTATAAATTTAGTATATAATTTTACTCAATTAAAGATGCTGTGGCTATTCTCTAATTTAATAAAATTATATTAATCACTTAACATTCAAAAATAATTTTTTTCATAAACATACTTAATAATGCAAATGTGCTCAATATTGAATCATAAAAATTACATGTACAATAACATTGCACGTATATTCATTCAACATGTAATAAACTTTAAAGGATTAAATCCAATGCATACCAGTATTTAACATAATATTGCATGTTCAACATAACTTAAGAGACACACAATTTTAAACAGTTTGTGTATAAATGATTTATCCTTCAGAAGTTATAAATACACATGAACTGCAATTAATAAACAATTAAATTGCAGTAGCTTAGCGACAAAGGGAGTCCTTTCATGCTTGCAGGGCGAGGGTTCAAAACCAGCTCAAGGCGTTTTTATTTCATTTATACATTCCTTTTAATTAATTAAAAGGAAAACAAGCAACAAAAGGCAGCAATGAGATTCGAACCCACAACAAAAGGGTAATACTAACCGCATCAACCACTGGATCAAGGCATACTTTGTTTAGAATTTTCAGAAAACAATATATATTAACAATTTCACATCACTAAACATGCACATGTACATCTTCATCCTCTCAGCGTAACAAATTATTTAATATATATATATATATATATATATATATATATATTAGCTTCGCTTCGATTCCCTTTTACGCTTTCTCAAAGAGGTTCAAACTTTTAATATTTAAATATTAAATTCAGCCACAAGTTTTAATATTTAAAATAAAAAAATAAAAAATTGCTTAACGCTGAATGTTCATGTTTCTTCTTTATTTGAACAAAGCACAATAAAGGCAAGGCAGAGGTATTAAGTGGCTCTGATACCAAATGTAAAAATATACATACACTGATCTAAACATGCAAATAAATTTAAATAGCATATTTAGATCAAACAGCGGAAATTAAAAAGAATTACAAGCGTACCTCCAGCCATTGCAAATTGAACGGGAAGCGGCGCACACACGAACCTGAAAGACAATTTTGTTCTTCCAGACCCTTACTCACTCTGAATAGATGGTGTATTTTTTTCTGAATAGAGAAGTGGGTTTGGTGATACAAAACTGAGAGCACCCCATCCTATTTATAGAGTCTGTCCATCACAGAGCTCTCAACTTGTTATCAGAGATAGGAAGTATCAGACGTGAGATAAGAAGTTATCAGTACGTGACATAAATGATGGGTACGTGATTTGTTACTGAAGGTGTTGCAAATATATTTGCAAAGATATGGGATGAATGTGGATGAAAAATGGACCAGATTCAAAAATAACAAATTTTTCCAAAATAATAAAATATAAAGGAACGTGCATATAAAGTGGGCTTCCAACAAAGAACACAGCCAAAACACCAAACACACGTAGGGCCTGATGAAACATTGTGATTGAACAAAATTGAATATATTATTAATGTCTCATTATTTTTTAAGAAAATACATTGTTTAAAAAATATTAATCGTATAATTATTATAAAAATGATTTTTTTAACAAAAGTATTCTTATTAAAAATTGCTAATAATTGTAAAAAAATTATAGAGATAGAAAAAATAAAGAAAAAGAGAAAAATTAATAAATGTGATAAAAGATGTCACAAAAATGAAGAAAAAAAATTACCAATATATAATAGCCCAATTAAAAATCTTATTAACAATTCTTTTTCTTTCTTCTTCATCCATGGCATCACATGTCCTTATTATATTATAATTTGCAATCTTTACACAATAATTACTTATGTCATTGTCAACAACCTAAGCACAATTGTCCCTTCCACAGACAATTTTTGAGAAGTGCTTTGCAATATGTGGCAGAACATAAGCCATGAAGATATTTCTTATCTTGCTGCTTTAGTCATAGACTGTGCCTCATTGACTTGCATATCAGTAGCTAAGTTTTTACTAAAAGGAGTGATAATTTTGTTGCTGACAATTAAACTAGTTTCACTATTCATGAGCAAGTTTGGATTTAGGATGTCCCTCATCAAGCGCTACCTTTATATTTAGTCTGATGTATCTTCTTCTATTGGCTCTTTTACTGACTTAACAAATAAAAATCGAGCTTTTAAAAAAAAACTTCTCAGAAGATATTCTACAGTTTCACTTTAGAATACATATTCCCTTATTTCTCCGGTTATAATCATACATGCTTATTAAGCTCTTAAAAAAAACCATTATCTCAATTAAACAACAACAACAAACCTAAAAATCTCATTCAAATTCTAACTACTCAAATCCCTCCCATTAACCCACCCCTAGGTGTGCGAATTCTTGTTCAAGCACGATGGTGATCGTATCATATCCAACTTTATTTCAGGGATATATATATATATATATAGCTGAAATAACTTGTGAGATAATGAATGAGTTATATGCCTTTAAAGGAAATGCTTTATCTTTTCTTTATATATGTAACATATCAACAAACTACCAGTACACTTGATTCATATCACATATGTATATTGGAAACAAATCCTATACGAAAATCATCTCAACCAGTACACTAGTAGCAATTGCTTTCTTCTTCATCCATGGTATCACAAAATGCTTTGCCTTTGGTCTCTGGCAAACACACTCCAAAAATCCCACTGCACCCTATTGCCAACCCCAAAACTCCATAGCATAAAAACCTATGCTCTCTCCCAGCTGCCACCAACACCGGACTAAATGCACCACCCAACGCCACCGTTTGCCTCACCAATGACAATGCAGAGTTTCGTATAGAAGTTGGGAACAACTCGGTGGTGTATATCAGGACAACATCACACGCGGTGCAAGCACAAGAGAAAGATATCAATTCAAACACAATTTGCAGCCTTCTCATTATTATCACCCCTTCCATGGTTGCTAAAACACTCGAAACCCCACTTATGATGGTGAGAATGAAGATCATACTTCTCCTATTGAACTTGTCTAGAAGCACGTAGGTGAGGAATGCGGATAGAATCTCAGACAAGGCATTAAATGTGACACTCAGGTAAAGGTTGAATGACAAAATTCCAAGACCTAGTGGCATGCCATAATAAACCAATCCAATGCCTAACCCCATGGCTGTAATCGTTAATATCCTTCTTGAAGACCATTTCTTTTGCAACATAATCTTGAGGGCCGAGAACAAATCTGCATTCCAAACTTCTTCCTCAAGGGACAGGCGTGATATAGCGAACTTTAAGCTACTATGAGTTATTGATGTATTGATGTTTTTCAATATTTTCATAGCTTCTTCTTTCTTGCCCCTTATGAGAAGCCACCTTGGAGACTCGGGAACGAAAAAGTGGACTAATCCGCAGTATAAAATAGATGGAAGAGAAGTCCATAGATATAGGTTTCTCCATGAAAATCCTTGGTTTATGTAGGCCAAGGGTGAGAGGGTCAGAAACCCTATACTGAAAAAGGAGAAACCCATGACACCAAGCTTGCCACGCCACCCTTTAGCGACGAGTTCAGAGACCAACACAAGTGTCACAGTTCCAATGGTGCCGCGGCCAAAGCCACTGAGGAATTTGAGAGCTGAGTAAACCCAAACGTTGGCTGAGAAAGTGGCAAGGAAGGAAGAGAGGGACATGATGAGGCATGAAAAGAAGAGCATGTTCTTGCGACCGAATGAGGAGTCAGCCAGAGTGGAGAATACAAGCCCACCAACGAAGCAGCCCGCGAAGAACATGGAGGCTGGAAGGCCCATGATGAAGGAGCTCGAACACTCCAGCCCAAATTCTGAGATGATGGAGGCATGCGTGGGCCCATCCCAGGCCCATGAGTACTTGGGAAGGGTGCACATGTTGGTGGTGGCTGAGTTGCATGGATTGTCGATGCAGTGCCATGATGGGTGTGCGTCTGTGAAGATAGTGATGAATGCTTGTTGACCATCAAAGAACCATGAACATGAGATGAGAAGAGCTTGGAGGAATTGGGTCCAGTTGAGTTTATCTCCAATGCACTTGTCTATTGTGGAGCTAAGAGATGAAAGGTTGTGTGCATCATAATCTTGATGATGAACGATTGAATCAGATGAGTTTTGGTGGTAGAGTAGGAGATGGGTTGAATCAGCCATTTTCAACTCTTTTCTCTCTGTTGAAAAGTAGTTATGTTGTGTAGAATGTGCATTAGCCAAAGCCTTCTTATAACAATTAGCAAGAATCTTATTAACGGGGTTTAAATTAATTATTACTGTGTGAATGAATAAAAGTCGCACTTACAGGAGTTAGGCTTTAATATGTTTGGGTATATGATATATACATTTAAATTTTGTTTTGAGTTTCTAATAATTTAAATTTTGTTTTGAGTTATTGATGTATTAAAAATTTTATTTTATGTTTTTGTGATCAATTAATTAATGACATGATTTTATTATTTTACAGTTTTTTCCAAGTTTATATTAGGATAATGTTACTGACGATAAAGATTTGAAATAAATCTTTTAATATATATAAAAAATTTAAGATAATAATTTTTTTTATTATAAACTCGATCAAAATCAAATATATATTGTGTACTTGAAAATTTAATTCTAGGAATTATATAGTCTAATATTGATGATTGATGGATACCAAATTTTGTTGGTATTTTGGTAGGTGAACGGGGATTGGATGATACTTTGATACCAAAAGAGGACCAAGACTTTTTGGTTGATTGGCATCATTATGATTATTATATATAATAAATATTTGACTATAAATAATCTTATAATAAAAGTAAGTTTTATAAGAATAAACAATAATACATTTGAAATAAATAAATTAGTGTTTACTGCAATATTTAAATTAATTAATATGTATTGAATAATGATATTAAAATTGTTTACTTTTATTTGAAAAAAATATAATTATACAATATTATTACAAGCGTAAATGTTGCAATTACATTATGTACTTTGGTGATTTCGAACATTACTAAAAAACTAAAAATTTAATTGATATATTTGATCTTTTATCTTATTTTTTTATTTAATCCTTTATCTTTTTAAAAATTTAATTTAATTATTTATCTTATTTTTGGATTTAGTTTAGTCCTTTAACTTTTAAAATATTGTTTTGGTTATTTATTTTATTTTATTGTTTAATTTAGTCATTTGATGTATTTAAAATTGACATCTAACTCCCCGCATGCAAAATTATAGAAAGCATAAGATAAAACAATTCCATAAATGAAGTAGCCAAAAGAAGATTGAAAAAAAATGAAATCATAAAATTAAACTTAATAAAATAAAGAATCAAACTAAAGATAAATAATCAAATACGTTATTTATAAAAAAAATTATTATGAACCTTATTAGACGCTTTTAAGCAAGGAATATATTATTATAATATTGGGATTTTGATCGATCACTACGCTAAATATATATATCACAAATTAGATTATTTTAACATTATCTCTAAAGATCATGACACAATTTTGTAATCTTGGATTTTTTAAGAAATAATGTTCATTTAGGGGATAGGAGAGAAATTTTTAATTTCCTATAAATTTAAAAAATAAGATTCGTAGGAAAGGAGGATTGTGCGAAAGTTTTTTTTACCAATTTTTCAACAGTCAACACAGAGCGCACGTTAGCCCACTTCACCCCAGAGCAGATGCCCATACTCCGTATCTAGCTTCCACCTAACCAAACTCATTTTCTCTTCTGTGTCTGAAAACAAAACCAAAATACCACCTGCGTCCCCAATATCACTTCTTCTCTCTCAATTAGGGTTTGCGTTTTTACACTCTCTCCGACACCCCCCCCCCCTCTCTCTGCTTCTCCTCGATCCCTCGCGTTTCAATGCCTGCCAAATCTTTCAGCAAAATCCAAACAGTGCCAAGCAGTTCCACTTTCGAGCAAATTCGGCGTTCGATTCAGTTCATATCAGTTCCTCCCCTTATTTGACTATAGGGCCCCTCCCATGGCGCCTAGCCGCAGAAGGGGCGTCAGTAAGGCGGCGGCGGCCGCCGCAGCTTGCCGCCAGTTTCAAGTCGGCGATCTTGTACTTGCCAAAGTTAAGGGGTTCCCTGCATGGCCTGCCACGGTATGTGCCTCTTTCTACTGGGAAAGTTTGTGTTTTTCTTTTGCTTGTGCTGTTTAAATTTTACTTTTGATGTGTATCTGGTTTGCATGTTGGGTAGGGTTTAGAATTCTTTGTTTAGTGTGGCAATTTTTTGGGATGGTTGTGGATCCGTGCATGAATTTCATGCCTTTTGATCTTTTCCTTGAGGATGGTTCTAGAAGACAGTTATGCCTGGCTTTCTGACCTTAAAGTCTTGAACTTGCTTTGTCGTACATGGGTTTTACACGCTTCTTGACTTGACTTGCTCCGATGTGTACGTTGTAGATGTATTTAGTGCATAACTAAATTGTGAGTTCTTAATTCTGTATTGCTTCTGATGGAGAAGGCGTGTTTTTCTTTTCTTTTTTTTTGGGGCGGGATAGAAACTAGTGTCCATAGGCATATCCGGAGCTTTTACTTTCCTCTCTCTCCTCCTCGCACGAAAAAAAACTGTTGAATAGTTAGTGTGCCTATATCTCTGTTTGGTGTATAATTAAAATTTAAGGAAAAAATCTTTTTATGCCCTTTCTTTTCATTGGGTTTGAATGAGGTGATTTTTATGCCCCTTTCACCTTGTTTTTCCTTTATTCATTTGGCAAGTTTATATGGAATCTGAATGAAGTCACCGTTTCTGAGACAAAAGATATCCTGTCTGCAACCCAGTCTCCTTACTAGGGGAGGATAACAGGGGGATCCTGATGGGCCCTGTTTTGTTGTTGAGAAAGTCTGGCAGAGGATGAGAAACTCCGAAAATGGAGAAGTGAGGGTTTAAAGTGAGATATACACAGGCAATAGTCTGAGAGAGATGTAAGCAAGGGTGTGAGGGAGGAGAGGGGTGAGACTCGAAAATGTTTCCCCCTGTCAGGATTAGTGCTGGTTTTACACCAAGAAAAGAACTTACACCCGTAACTTCTCTTCTCTTTTTTCACTCTAATGAAACATACTTTTTCCCCATTAAAATTTACTCCCTTAAATTTCACCCATTTTTAGCCTCTGATCAAATGCACCCTAAATCACAATGTAAGAAAAATGGGGCCTTAGGTTATAAAATTAAGTATCTTCATGTTTGCTTCCCCTCTTGTTTGTAGTAGTTAACTAGTTATTTCATGACTTTTCAAGTTCTTTGCTGGTGGCAGGTAAGTGAGCCGGAGAAGTGGGGTTACTCTTCTGATCGGAAGAAAGTGCATGTTCACTTCTTTGGAACCCAACAAATGTAAGTATTCAAAGCAATGTTTCATTTGATTGCTCAAATGCTGGTAGTATGCTTGATGTGTCAATTGATTTGTATAGCACAACACAACTGTAGAAATCATGTTTACATGTTCAAATTTCATAATCAAGGTAATTGAATCTTAGCTCTTGTTTGGTGATTGGGATAGAAAAGGATGGATTAGATAAGAGGACAGAACAATATGCTATTGTTGGTGCACACAGCACGCCGAATAATCTGATAGATAGCAATATAACTTGTATGCAAATGTCAAAATTATCCTTATGAAAAGTGATCGTTGCGGTGGGGATAGTGATAATGGAGGTGGTGACAGTTGTAGGCCATTGGGGGGGGGGGGTGG
Organism: Glycine soja; assembly: GCF_004193775.1. Classification (NCBI taxonomy): domain Eukaryota; kingdom Viridiplantae; phylum Streptophyta; class Magnoliopsida; order Fabales; family Fabaceae; genus Glycine; species Glycine soja. The sequence continues at coordinate 15,365,551 of NC_041003.1, read as the reverse complement.
CAACAATGGGAATGATGATGGTAGCAGCAGTGGTAGTGGCAATGATCAACAATATTGGTGGCAATGACAATAGTTGCAGCAATGGTGGTGATGGAAATAACAATATTGATAATTGTAGTGATGGTAGTGTGGCATGGTGGTGGTGGGAGTGGTGATAATTGCAAGCAATTGTGGTGGTGGTAGTGTAGATGGTGGTGCTATTAGTCTATTAGCAATGATAATGGTAGTGTGGCAGCAATGGTGATTTCACTGGTGATAGTGGTGGCAGGGGTTGTAGCAGTAGTGGCAAATGGTAATGATGGGGATGGTTGTAGCCACAACAACAATTATGGTAGTGGTGGAATAAAGAAGTTGTGTAAGCGTGAGATGAGGGAAAGGGGAAGATTATATCTCTTCTATCCTATTTGTTCTTAACCTAGCTCCTGTTGCCGTAACTTTCAAACTATGAATAGGATGTGATAATCAAACAGGATAAACTTAATGTATTCTATCAGCTCACCATATAATTGATTAAACATATGATATGATAGCTCATCCCATCCTATCATCTTTATGTAACCTCCAAATGGGCCATTTTTTTGTGTTACATGTAAGATATCCACAATATCATGATGGCGTATGGATATCATGCTAACTAGTAACTGGTAGGGTTTGATTTTGGTCTACTTGTTTATATCTCAATGGATGATATTTTCCAGATAGTGGTTAATGATTAGTTTCCCTTCATTACCAACATTATTCCCTAGAACTAGGCAGGTGTTATATTGTGGTATTTATATCTAACTCTAACTTTCTTTTATCTGCTATTGGATTATTTGAGATTACATTGTCTATTTCAATATTGTTTTAGGAAGGAAAGAGCTGACTTATGAGGATAACACTGTTGAGATGTTTAATTTCAGCTTGCTTGATGTTAGATGAGAGTCAGTGTGAGGCTATAGTTGCAAATATTACTAGGAGATGGTTTTTATATAAATGTGTGGTTTTCATTATATCTGTATCCTATGATTCATATTTACAATTCATGATTCAAAAATTAGCCCTGGTAATTCACGGTTTGAATTGTGATTCAATAACCTTGCTGCATAAATTAAAGTATGTTTTTCCCCCATCAACTGCAGCTTGTTATTTTTTGCAAAAATTATTGCACACTTAGAGCCAAGACAATATAGCAGCTTTGTCCCCATAAAACCATGGCATGTGTTTCAGAATTGTTGCTTTGTTTAAGCAAGTTTCTAGCCTGTGCTTGGACACTTCCTGGCTCTGTTTCAGCTTCTGTACACTCTGTACTACTTTATTTCTCCTCTGTTTTTTGGTGAAGTCCACCCCTATTTTTCAACGTCTCTAGCTTTCAATAAGCATTTTTTTTATTTATAAGCTAGCTTTCAATAAGCATGTCATCATCAGTTATTGACTTAAGGTTATTTGTTTTGATTTAAGTTAATGATGATTGTTTATTTAAGTTATTACTTTTGAGTATTAAATGTTAATATGCCTCAAGTGGAGTTTTTTTTTTTTTGAGGTTTTGAGCTGTATTACAATTTATGGCTGTCCTGCTATCTGCTGTACGACACTATCAGTTTTGGGCTAGGTTGCTCCTAGCTATCTGGGGTTGATTACTTTAGGTCTAGCATTTGAATCCTTGAATCATGATTCCTGTACCCAAAGTCTCTGCCTTTAGCAAGTGATAACCTGGTTTCTGAAGATTGGATGGGAAATTATTTAAAGTTTAATTGAACTAAGGTCCCTCTTAATTTTGAATTATAGAAGTAGTGTTTTAGATCATAGTTTGGAAAAACCATACTAGCTTGTTAAACCAAAAACCACTCTCCTTATTTAAAGTTCTTGATTGATATCTATTAGTAGTTGGTTAGGTGTCTATTATTGGGGGAGTTAGGTTAGTTGGGTGGGCTGAGATCGTAGAAGAAATAAACATATGAGGGGAGGTTGAGGGAGAAACCATCTCATCATTTGAGAAAGGTTTATACTCTTGGAGAGTGGGGAGAGTCCCGGTCTCTTAAATATGTCAAATCAGTCATTTTGTATCTTCTACCCTAGCCTAAGACTATTACCACATTGGCACAGCAATGGGATTTGGGGTTATCTGTTATCCATAAAAAATCTTTCTCTGCTTTAGATTCTGAACTAGTTTTATCACTGCTTTGCTATGAAACTGGTCAAAAATTGGAAAACCGGTATTTAACCAAGAAAACTTGTCAACCTGGACCAATTAAAAACATAGAACAATCCTATCTTTTTCTGTAACTTTCAATCTTTCATGCTCTGTCTAAAATGGTCTATTTCAGCACCTCTCTCTCTCTCATTACGGCAACAAACAGTTTCCATTCAAGGCCGAGTGTCTTGTAACTTATTGATGGTCCATATCATAGCTTTCTATACCTGATATATGCTTGCAAAACTTACCAAGTCTGATGTGGGACTTGTAAACAGATGTGGTGGTATTGGAGTGGGTTTGAATTCTTCCCTTGACCAAATGTGGGATCTTTGAAATGAGCTGTAGTGTATGATGCAATCAAACCCATAATATGAATGTGTGTGTTTGTGTATATCCTAGCGGGATAAGGCTGTTGTTGTTGTGTGTGTGTATGTGTATATAAATATATAACTTGTAGTACTCCATTGACCTGTTCAATGGCCTGCTTACAATGTTCACTAGTTTTAAAGAACACTACCCCCCTTTTCACCAAATATGGTTTTTCTCCTAATACTACCCAATTAATACAATTTCACTCTCAGGTCCCCATCATTTTGCAGATGACAGTTCCAAACATAACAATTATTTGAAAATGAATTATTGAAAAAAGTAATTGACTTCAAAGTCTGAAATCTCAAAATTTATCTTAGTGTGTATATTGTCACTTTCCAGTAAGAAGTCTGAAGAAAATATAAATACTAGTTTATGTGACCTGTGATCTGAAATAATGCTAAACTGCTAACATAAACCTTCAGGTGATTTTATTGGTTAGGAACATTTTAGATATTGGATCCCATGTCAGAGTGCAAGTATTTTAATGACCCCAAATATTTTGGTATCTAGTTTGTCTATTACTTATTTTTATCTACAATTTCTTTTCTGCTGTTGCCAAAGGTGGCCTCTAGGTTTTGTTGGTTGTTTTCTGTTGATCTCATTCTTAACCTTGGATTTAGCTCCTCTTAAGTGAGAAGGTATGGATGAGTAAGGATGCATCCATTCTTGATTTGAATTTAAGATTTTCCTAAAGTTAACCTACTTTTTTGAATTGAAGGCCCTATGTAAGACTTGTGTTGCAATGTGGAATGTTCGGTAGTTTGAGTACTAATGAAGTATGACTTATTTTTGGGTAAATATGAGTTGTGGCTTTATTTTGAAGCTTTTGTACTCCCTCTTGGCATTTTTTTTGTTCCCTTGTACTTGACATCTTATATCTATTTAGCTTACCAGTTGTGTTAGTTTTGAAATGACATTTTGTATTGTAGAGCTTTCTGCAATCCTGCTGATGTGGAAGCATTTACTGAGGAGAAAAAACAGTCTATTCTTGGAAAACGTCATGGAAAGGGTGCTGAATTTGGTCGTGCTGTTAAGGAGATAATTGAAGTTTTTGAGAAATTAAAAAAAGAGACTCAGCTTGATGAAACTGGCTCTGGTGGTGATGTTGCTAATGCAGATGTTTCAAATCCTGTTAACTCATCTGCCAAGTATCAGACAGATGCTCCTGAGTTGGCACATACATTACCAATGAATTCTTCAAATTCTATTATCAACAAACATGAGGTGGTATGTGTAGCTGAGGATGACTCAGCCGCTGTATTTAAAGATGAATCTCATAATAAGGAGGCAATGTTGGGGGAGCCTGCTGATAAGATTGCTGCCGTAAAATCTCCCAAGCCAGTTACTTACTCTTCTCGAAAAAGATCTATGGGTGACTTGTGTCTGCAGGGCTGTGTAACAGATAGACATACCTCAGTACGAAGGTCTAGAAATTCATCACGTGCCCAAAACTGTGTGTTGCCTTGCAATGACAATGGAAAGAGTGCTGGTAACCCATCAACTACTGCAGCTCAGAGTGCATGTACATGTAGGAATAGAAGTGTCAGGAAATCATCTGATCTTTTTGGCTGTGATGATTTTGAGTCATCTGCTTTTGTCTTGAATGGTAGCATGGAGGACAACAGTTCCGAAATTATCACAACTGATTCTGATACATTTAGCTTGAATGAGGGTAGTACAATGGATTCAAATTTTAAACTTGAACTATCTGAAGCTATTGATTGTCCAGAAATTGAGTTGAACAAAGGGCTTGATCTTGAAATAAAATCTGTAGTCAATAAGAAAAAAAGAAAACCCAATAGGAAGAGGGCAGCTAATGATGCTTCTAAGCCAACCAGTGGGCCAGAGGAGGAGATTGGTGTGCAGAATGCCAGTCAAAGTTCACAGAATATTTGTGGAAATTCCAAAGAAAGATGCTTTGAACAAGATGGAGATGAACACTTGCCCCTTGTGAAACGAGCAAGAGTCAGAATGGGTAAATCATCCGTTGAGGGAGAACTACATAGCACTCTCCAATCTCAAGAAAAAAATTGTAAGGAAGATACTAACTCAGCGCCGCAGATGATCACATCCTCAAATTGTGAGAATAATAGCCCCGCCGATGGAGACTCATCTTTGCTGAATGGAGCTTTGGATAATGTTTCTCCAAAAATTTCAGTTCCATGTTCTAACACTCAGATTTGTAATGCTAAGAAAGATCAAACCTTCAGCTCTGTGGATGTTGAAGCTGCTTTACCTCCATCTAAACGCCTCCATCGTGCTTTAGAAGCCATGTCAGCCAATGCTGCTGAAGAAGGTCAAGCTCATTTGGAAGCATCCTCCTCCATAATGACATCAAGTGGTATGCGCTGTATATCTAATGGCAAGAGATGTCCGAGTATGGCCATTAATAATCAAGAAGGTAATTGTTTAGAGCCACAAAAGTTGGATACTTGCAACATTGATTCTTCTCATATCAAAGTGTATGGTTTCTCAATCAGTTCAAATCCAATGATTTTTACAGAGAATAAATCACCTATCCAAGTGGGTAAGCAAATGACCAAGATACAAAAACATGAAACTGGCAAGGATGTTCTCCCAGGTGCTACAGATCAAGTTGGTGGAGAGCTTAGTGATCATATGGTTTGTCAGACAGCTAAAGCAGATTTAAAAATTCAGTCAAATGGACAAATTTCTTCTAATCTTGATTCAAAATTTTGTGATGTTGGAAGCATTCAAGATTCACCCAATCCATCATTACCGGCAAATGGTGAAGACAACATTAGAACTGTGAATAATTCAAATACAGCATCTGATGGATCAGAACATAATGGAATAAGCCTTGACCCTGTAATTGGTGAGAAGGAAAATGATGCTTCCTTACCTCATAATATTGATGTGCCTCAGAATGAGGGTGCTGTATGTGAAGATACAGAATGCTTGAAGCCAGCAGTTGTTGATATTGGCACAGCAAATGATATGTAAGCTTTAATTGTGGCATGTTATAGTTCTTAGCCTTTTGACTCCTATTCAAATCCTCAAAGCAAAGAAGAAAAAAGAATTAAGGAAATTATTTATAGTTTTGTACCCCTAATGCTTGTTTACTGTTCTGTTGTGACATCTTGTTATTGAATTTGCCGATTTGGTAGAATTCTACGGGGTTAATTAATGTTCTAATGATAGTGAATATGAAAGAGATCAATTGTCAAATAAAAGTTAGTTATTCTTCATTTCTTTCAATTTAAGAAAGTTTATGTCTATTCTTTAATTTCAGGCATGAGATTGTGAATGATGCAAAATGTAAAGGTCCAGAGGAGGATATGAATTCTGTCTCAACATCTGATGACCATTTGGGTGAGAATGGAATTTTGGACATTCGGTCAAGTCCATCCTTAACAGATGGGGGAGATTGTGTTCCGCAAGGTTCGCCTCCTACTACATCTATTTGCAATGTTTCGACATCCGACAGTAGTAATATCCTTCACAATGGAAGTTGTAGCCCTGATGTACATTTACACCAGAAACAAACTGTATCTGGTCCTGTCGATGGTAGTAAAGATGGGGATGTGGCAACTCAACAATCAAGATGTATGGGTAAGTCAACTGAAGCAGGACGTGCTGCTTTGTTGTACTTTGAAGCGATGCTTGGGACATTGACAAGGACAAAGGAAAGTATTGGTCGAGCAACACGCATAGCTATTGACTGTGCAAAGTTTGGTATTGCAGATAAGGTAATATGATTTTTTATAATTAAAATGTCCCCCCATCCTCTATTCTGAAAATGTTTGTTCTAAATACTTGTTGATTTAGATTAGTTCTACACTTTACTTTTATCCTGGTAATTGCATCTATTTATGATACAAATTGGACTAACACAGTATCAATTAATAGAGAAAACAACTTAGCAATGGAAAATAAGATGTGTATTATTTCTGAAATGAAGGGATTACAGTGGAGTGAATTTTCCTACTGCCAGCTAAACTCATACAGATGTCTAATGCCCTTCGTCCATAAGGACCATAACAAACTAAATGATTCTCTTCCCTACCCTCCTCTCTCTACATCCAAATATAACAGAAGCCCATCTCACAATTGGCTGTGTCCTCTCTCTGCCACATAACCATTGTTTCCCTGCCCATTCTTATTGTTTTTAACATACACTTTCTCCAGACCAGGGGCTTGGGCAGCTGATGTGCTAACTGTCTTGTACCCATATTCTCATTTAGGTTCCTATTAATTTAGGATTTTATTTTTCAAGTTCTTTTGGACCACTGAGCTAATGCAATATGAATCTGTCAAGTTAATGTATTATTGCCCAGAAGAAGAAAATACAGATTCGAACCTGCTATAAAAACAATTCTTGTTTATATGCTTTGTGTTATAATTCTTCTGGACATTAATGGGACTTAAATTCCTTCAATTGACTTTGCAGTTACTCCCTATTCAAAATTGTTGAATTTTACTTACAAAAGCCTACATATCTATTGTTGATGCCATTTGCAATTTTTGGGGTCTTGGGCTGTGTTCCAGGTCATGGAAATTCTTGCCCATTGTCTGGAAATGGAGTCTAGCGTGCATCGGAGGGTGGATTTGTTTTTTCTTGTTGACTCTATTGCACAGTTTTCTCGTGGTTTAAAAGGTGACAAGTTTATTGCTTTGCTACACTTGAATCATTCTAACTAAAGAGAAGAAAGAAAATGCCAAGCCAGACAGTTGATAATTAATCTGAAAATAAAATTGCATGATTTTGCAGGTGATGTATGTGGAGTATATTCATCTGCTATCCAAGCATCCCTTCCACGACTATTATCTGCTGCTGCTCCTCCTGGAAATACTGCCCAAGAAAACCGGAGGCAGTGTCTCAAGGCAAGTTAATGAGGTTAAACTAAATACTTGTCTTACATTTCTGTTTTGGATATCATATTTTGTTAACCTTTGCTTTGAATTTTTTTAGGTTTTAAGGCTGTGGTTGGAGAGAAGAATCCTACCAGAATCCATTATTCGCCGTCATATCCGGGAACTGGATTTATATAGCAGTTCAGGTGGTATCTACTTGCGGCGATCTTTGAGAACAGAGAGGGCTTTGGATGACCCTGTTAGAGAAATGGAGGGCATGCTTGTTGATGAATATGGAAGGTTTGAATTCGTTCGTACAGAATGTTTTGACTTATTTATTTTTGCGCACTTCTGGGCTGTGTTTACTTATTGTTTATTTGATCTTGTAGCAACTCAACTTTTCAGCTGCCTGGGTTCTGCATGCCCCGAATGCTTAAAGATGAAGATGATGGAGAAGGGAGTGATTCTGATGGCGGGAACTTTGAGGCTGTCACACCGGAGCATACACTTGAAGTATATGAAATGACTTCTGCAATTGAAAAACACAGACATATTTTGGAAGATGTTGATGGTGAACTTGAAATGGAAGATGTGGCTCCCTCGAATGCAGTAGAAATGAATTCAATTTGTAATGTCGATACAGGAAATGCCAAGCAGTGTGAGAAGAATCTGCCTCTGTCCTTTGCTCCTCTACATCAGGATGTGCGATCTTCTTCCCCACCCCCACCATCATTCCTTCCTCCACCCCCACCACCTCCTCGTCCTCCACCCCCACCTCCTATGTCACACCACATGCCGTCCACCTCTGATCCATATGACACCGTAGTTAATTCAAAAGGTTGTACTGTTTCACAGGTATGTTTCTCAACTTTGTAATGATTTTCGGCACCAAGTAGAAAATGACTCACGGTTTTACTTTGTCCTTCCATTCTACTTGATCTCATTTGCAGACTCTGAAAGACAACCCCCTTCACTCTGTGGCTCAGCCCATGGCTGCACCAAGGCATAGCCAACCTATCAGTGATGCAGTGCACCATCTGGTCCCTGAATACCGAGAAATGCAGATGCACATGCCAGAATCTACTTGCTGTTTCAACAGTTTTCCTGTGCCACCCCCAGACAATTTTCGACATACTGATGGTGTTACTATGCATAATAAAGGATACTCTATACGGCCACCTCAACATGTGCCATCCAATCAGTTTTCTTTTGTTAATGGGGAACAGCATGTGAAACATCAAAGGGAGGTTCCACCACCCCCTCCTTACTCCAGTAGTCAACACTTTGTGCAGAACATGGAGAGAGAGAACTTCTATAATAATCATGAGAGATTAAGGCCACCTCCTTATGTTTACGAAGATAGATGGAATGGTCCTGCATCTTATCCCGGTAGGATTAGCGTAGCTGATAATTCTTATGATATTAGTCATGTCTACTCGTATTAATCAACCATGCCCTGGTTTCATTGGTTTGCCGTCATTTAGAGTGAAATCAATTTTCTTTCTTTGGTAGGTCCTCGGTATCAGGAAAAAGGTGTGCCTCCTCCTTATGTTTGTCATCCATGTGAATCAAGTAGAATACCAGATCATGGGTGGAGATTTCCTCCTCGGTCTATGAATCAGAGGAACTCAATGCCATTTAGACCACCCTTTGAAGATGCAATTCCAGTTGCAAACAGAGGTGCTTTCCCTCTTAACCCACCCTTTTCCTTCTAGTGTGAGAAGTTTTTAATTTGGTGATATTTTTTGCCCCATTGAATTCTCTAAATATTTCTATTTCAGGTCCGGGCTTTTGGCGGCCTAGGTGATCAGAAAATTCCCAGAAACCATGGCTGGTATACTTCTATTTTTCCTCTAGACTATAGTAGTTGTCCTTCAATTATTAGCGTTGAAGTTGGTACTCATGTTTCCCTCGTGGATTGCTAGGTATAGCCCACTTTTTGGGCTGGGCTCTGGTCTTGTTTAGGAAAAGGTGATTTATGGTCCTTCATTCTTTACATGCAAGAATCCTTGGAGGGGGTTCGGCGGAATCTGCACAGGACATGTGAATGATCTGCTAGGTTTTGTACATATGTATTATAGCCTCTTCTGCAGAATGCAGGGCAGGAAGTGTAATCGTAGAGTTTTTGGAGAGGGGTGACCTATTTAGGTTGTCATGTGTCAAAATTTTTTTGCTCCAAATTTTATAATTTATTTCATGGAAGCCCTTATAGAAGTTAGATGAATATATATATATATATATATATATACAAATTTTCAGGGGATGTTTCTTGAAATTGTTCTCTTGATATTTGGAAAAACTTCCTCTAGCATTTTCGGTCAACTTTGATTCACTCTTTAAATGCGTTGTTTCCGCGTCGAGTGCATGGTCTTAGTGGCCATCAACTATTGGGATGCTTGGGGCCCCTCTCATAAAAACGTGCTGGCCTATGGCAGTGGTTTGTTAGAGTTTGTAGGTAGAGTTGGCGTGTTCAACTGTGATGACAGCGTTGAGAATGATGAAGGGTGCATGGCTATCTTAATTCTAAATTTCCAGTTATAACGTGTAATACCACTAATATTCCTTTGTATTTGGGATAATTGTCTCTACAATGCCAAATTATATAAAAAAGAAAGAAAACTTTGAGAATTTTTTTTGGAGCTACAGATATATCTTATTAACATTTAGTATACGGGAATGAAGACACTAATCAACATTGATTAGGTATTGTTTGGTTTAAAGGGGTGAATTTGTGCTTAAAGTGAGTTCAACTGAATTGGAGAGAAATGGGTGAAGTGATGAAGTTTGGTGGGTGTGATAGGGAGATGAAAGTTTTAAAAAATTGGTAGGATGTAAGCTTTTAAACTTTCACCCCAAATTGAGATGAAATGGGGTGAAAGGCGTTACTCACTAGGGGTATGGGAGAACAACTTCTCACTTGTAAAAATTGGTCATCCCTACATCTTCGTGATGGTTAGGTTGTTACATAATTATGATGTTAGTACAATTAATTATTTATCCATTGTATTGTTTAAATTTGATGAAGTTGGTATTGGGTTTATAATATTAGGCTTAAAACATAGTTGATTAGGGTTGATCAAGATGTATAATTGATTATGTAATTTGCGTAATCGACTAATAATGGTCAATTAATTAAAAAGGAAAAAAAATTATGTTGCACCTTAATGAGGTAAAATGAACATTTACTCTATTTCTATTTTATTTGCTTTTTTATTTTATATTTACCTACAACTTTTATTTAAATCTTTTAATTGTTTTAAATTTCCTTTCATCTCAATCAAACAACTTTACTTTACACTTTCTTTCCACACTCTTTATCTCTTTTTATTGATTTTCATTTCTCCACTTTCATCATTTTTTATCCCTCTACCAAATACACACAGAGAATGTGAATTCTTTTTTTTTTTTTAGAGGAAGAGAATGTGAATTCTTAGAGAACTAAAACTAACAATAAAGAAAGAGAGGAAGAAGAATATTGGGTAGTTGAAATCAATATAATAGTTCATATCACAACTTTTATATATTTATAAATAGTTTTAGGAAAATTAATATTGGAGTTTTTTTACCAAATTAGTAATGGAGATTAATTAGCTCTATCGTCTTTCTATTTGCTGGGAACATTGAGCTAATAAATAAACCATCATAAATTAGAAAATTTTGATGATATATACATAATTTCAAATATATTTTTCTCTTTTAATCCATACTTTTAGTTTATATTAAATTATCTTTATCGTCATCTTATATTAAATTATCTCTATCGTCTTCTAATATTAAATTAAGCATATCTCGTTTATAATTTTTGATATATTTTTTAATTTTTTAGAATAACTTTTATTTTACCCAAATTCAAATATAGCTCATGTAGTGGTCTTTAGCTTTTTTTTTTTTAGAGTAAATAAAATTCTATATATCATTAAAAGGAACTATTTTTAAACTAAATTTCTTTGTTCCCAGCCCGTAATACAAGATCATGCAAGCCATGATATGATTCCAGAGTGTAAGCTGATGAGTCAATGGTTTAAAAAAATTGAAGTGCGCAACATTGATTCATTGACGAGTTGAACATATTCGTTATAGCCGTGTTAGAAAAAGAACGCATTATTAAAATATTGGTACGCGTAGATTTAGTATCTGGAATCATGTTAATCAATAGAAAAAATAATGTTCAAATGGAATTTTTGTTCACTTCATTATCAAAGAGAAGAGATTTTGTGCCAACAAGTTGTTGAATCAGAATCCAGAATGAGAACACTATAAATGCTTCAACTCCTAAATTTGCAAGACAAACATAAAACAGACTTGCCTGTAAACCAGCAAAAGTGGTAGGAAGAGTCTTGAACATCTTGAAGACAGACAGAAAATGGGTGCTTCTCAATCAATCTCAGAAAAATCCTTTCATGAATTCACTGTCAAGGTACAGATAGTTAAACTACAGTCTCAAGAAACAAAGTCTAAAATCAGGGTGAAACTCATTAAATAAGTTGTAAAATCGACATAATTTTATAATTTTCAATTAGTAGAAAGTGTGTTTAAAATAAAGTACTATATTAATAGCATTTTTCTTATCATTATTATCTGGAAAATGTGTTAACATATTTGTTGATTGTGGGTGGCACAGGATGCCAGGGGCAAAGATGTGAACCTCAACGCCTACAGGGGGAAAGTTCTTCTTGTAATTAATGTCGCTTCAAAATGGTAGTTTTCATTTACTAACTCAACTTTCTTCTAGTGTTTCCTAGTTCCTTTCTTGATGACCAAAAAAAGAAAAGGGAAGAGAAAAAAATAGACTTCTATTCTTCTCCTTCTGTGGCTAACTGAACTCATACTCTTGAAATAAAATATAAAACAGTGGATTTGCGGATGCCAATTACACCCAGTTAACTCAGCTTTACTCCACGTACAAGAGCAGGGGTATGCTATTCATTTTCAACTTATTTAGATTGGTGGGCCTAAAATGAAATTGATCATAGTTGAGAAAATATCTTTTTTTTGGTGATGTTAGGACTTGAGATATTGGCATTTCCATGTAACCAATTTTTGAAGAAAGAGCCAGGGACAAGCCAGGAGGCACAAGACTTTGCTTGTACAAGATATAAGGCTGAGTATCCCATTTTTGGGAAGGTATGTTGTTTTTGTTTGTGTAGAATCGCATACTGACTTTATAATTTATGTCTACTTTTCCGTGAGATTTACATTACTGGGTATTTTATAGAAAAATGAATGAAAGGCAATAGCATAGAGATTTCTTGGTTCGATTTTTCTCATTGAGTGCAACTTGGTCCAGATATTTAAGAGGATGAGGATGTTATACTGCCAAAGGATAAGTTTGTGATATCTCTGCTGGACAACACTATATTATAGGAATTTTTTTAAGTATTATAGGATGTTATTTAAACCATAATTAGGATATATATATATATATATATATATATATATATATATATATATATATATATATATATATATATATATATATATATATATCCAATTATATATCCACAACAGAAAGAAATTATAGGTATTTAGTTAGCCTTGGACTACTAAGAATATGTTTGGAAACCTTTCAATTCACGTTTAACAGAAAAATATGACTTTTTGAGACACAAAACGTCAAAGCAACATGAGAAATTTTTTTCCTTGAACGCCAATTGTGTTTGGTTGAACTCTTACGCAAACACACTCTAAGTGTTTATAGTCCCGACTAATCTCTATATAAATCATGTATATTCATAATTTTTTAATTTATAAGAAAGAGATAACAACATTTGATTATACGTGACAAGTTCCAACTTTTAATTTGAGTGGTAGACAATTAGAGAAATATCTTATTCTAAAGATATCTAATTATAACATTAAACATTCTGTTGCATGCCTTACTACTCACCTGTTTGATCCAACCCTGCAATTGTATTAGAAATTGAACCGACCGACACGCACACATGAGCCAATAATGTTCGATGTTTGTCGGAAGATTAGATGATATCGTCTGTGTGACAGTAACGAATAACAACAATTATGTAAAAGAAAAAAGAACATCGTTCATTATCTTTCCCGTCTAAACTAAACAGAGGCTAAAAAAACATAGTAGTTTTTTTTGTCAGTGAACACTAAACAACGTGAACAATACCCTACTGAATCTAGCAATTTTTGGTTAATTTTTTATAATGCTTGTTATGGGTAATCATATCCCTAATGAAATACCATTGACACAGTTACGTTCCAATTGCACCATCAAATAATTGATGAAAACATTTTGTAGTTTAATGATTTTCCTATGAGGAATGTTAATAACATTCTTTTCTAAACATATTATTTAATGTTAATAACATGTTAAAAAAAGTGTGTGAGAGCATATAATTTATATCACATTATGATACAAGTACCACGTGGGGCAGCAGTTTTACCCGTAACTTTTTAATCACCTATCTATTTTTTTTTTTTTTTTGGATACTTTTTATCACCTATCTATCTATCAAACATTGGGTTATTAACCTTACCATACTCTTTAAATTTGTTTTTAATTATATGTAGATACGTGTGAATGGATCAGATACTGCACCAGTCTTCAAATTCCTGAAAACGCAGAAATCTGGAGTTATGGGGTCAAGAATCAAATGGAATTTCACAAAGTTTTTAGTCGATGAGGAAGGCCGTGTCATCCAACGTTATAGCCCAACCACCAAGCCATTAGCCATTGAAGTACTCTCTCTCTCTCTCTCTCTCTCTCTCTCATGCATGTGAAATACTAGAAGGGAGAACGCTAATTATTAAGAAATTAAAAATATTTTTAATATAATACGTAAAGTTATTAATATACTTTACCATAATTTATAATATTTTTTTGAGTAAATAATTTATGTTCTAATGTAAATTTTTTTATATTATTATTCAATCATAAATTATTATTTATAGCAAATATTGCGTAAAATTTTTATATTGTTAATATATAGAAATTAAACTCTAATATTTTATTTACTAGCTCTTTAATATCAATTAAACACTTGTTATTAGCCAGATTCATATATACCGAAATGTGCTTATTATCCTTGATACTTGAAATTAATTGGCAAGTTGTTGTGTTGTCATCTTTGACAGAATGATATCAAGAAGGCATTGCGGGTGGCTTGAAAGACGACTGCACAATTATTTCAAGCCATTGTTCGTGTTGAAGATATCTGAAACCAAAAAGAAGTAAAAGAAAAGATTATGTGATTGATGTTTATTCTATTGATTATTTAACGCATATTTATGTCCATGGTTTTATTTGTGATGTTGTATGAAATTTATTTTCAGCCTCTCGATATCAATTATCTGTTAAAGTGGATTCCAAGGAAATTGATTATTCAATTTTTTGTCAAGTAAACGTATGTCACTATGGGCATGTTTTGTTGGGGAGGTGCTATCTCTAAGTAGTTGCATGTCAACAAAAACTCGTGAAATAAAACAGTGCTTCATTTTCTCTTTTTTAAAAATAATTTTTTATTCTAACCACACCCTAGTAGAAATATGAATTATTTTGGCTGGAGAATGCAGTATATAATTTTCTTTATCAAGATTGCGGGGGTATATCTTTCTCTTCTTTTGGTGTGAAATTAGTTAACTTTAACCGCGTGGTATTTATATTGAATTTTGCGCTAGTATAGTATGCCCTCATGAAACTTTTTTTTTTCTTATTTCTTTTAAGAAATGGCCACATGAACCTTAGTTTACTTGTTTATCCATTCATATATTTGGTTTTTTAGCCTTTTTTATTTTAAAACTTTGGTTATTTTATAATTTCAAGATATAATTCTACATTTTTTTTCAATTATACCATTTCATATAATGGAGTAACTTTTTTTTATAAATACATATAATGGAGTAATTAAAAAATAAATTAATAATTTTAATATCACAAAAGCATTTATATTATAATATTAATACTTAGTAGTATACTTGACAAAGACATGATTCTCGTAATGATTGAAATACTTATGAGGCGTAGGTACGATTTCTTTATCAACAAGTTTCATGAAACCTATGCATAATACTATTGCAAGTGATGATTCAAGCATACATGCAAGATATCGTTATCTTTATGTGAGATAATATTCCTTCTCCCTTATTTAATTTTGTTTTATTTTCAAGAGAGGGATAGCATCTCGGCCGCAAATGGAAATTCCCTTGAAATCTACGTCCATTAGTGTCCTCAATTATTTTGTTTTCTTTTCTTGAGTCTAGAGACAATCTTTTAGTCTTCTATGTATCAAGACAATCTAACTGTGACTTTAGACCAAAGTTATAGTTTTCACCCGGCAAATGGGGTACACAATCACACGGCTGAACCACAAATATCTTATCCTTTCAATTTTTTTTACTCATCCACTCAAGGACATGAAAAGCTTTGTTTGCACAATTTCTCTTACTATTTTTTTTCTCTTTACATTACTACTTTTGGTCTTTTTATTTAAAAGATGTTTTAATTCTTTTTTTTATAAGACCGTCCAAATAATCTACAACATTAATTACCTTTTTTTTAACAAAAATATTCTTAAATAGAGATGCATCATTAATTAAGTGCAAAGAAATGAGAGAATGGAATCTCAATAGTTTTATTTTTTAAAGATAATTCTGAATAAAAATTATATAAATTGTTGAAAATTTTTATGTTACCAACTGATTAAGCAAATTTCTTAATTTAAAGTAGTTAAAATGATGGTATATATAAGATTAGAAGTAATAACTCAAATATGTACACTATGTTTGTAGTGAATGGAAGGAAAGAAGAGAGATAAAAAGAAAAATAGAGAGAGAAAATAATAGATCTAACAAATGACATAATGAAAAATTATAAAAAAAGAAATAGAAAAAATAAGATGAAAATGAGACATGAAATAAAATAAATGCATAATAGTAATAACCCTTCAGATATTAACAAAAAAAGAAAACTAATGTATGCATGACAATGTAAGTAATGAATGGATTAATTAACAATTATTTATTGTTAATTGATCAACATCTTGACTTACTTCGCCAATGCATAAGTTTTTATTATTATTTAGAATGAAATGTTCTTATATTTTAGGCCAAGGAAACCTACTTGAATTTTCGAGTTTCTTCCCCACACGAAAAATCAGAAAAGAGTGTTGCACGTGGGCCGGGTCCCGTGACAGAAAACTCATAGCCAGAGACACACGTGTAAGTGTGAAGACGCATAACCCAATAGCTCAATCTTATCAAGGCTGGCCCAATAACGTTCACGATGTCTACTTTTGGAATAGCAGACACAGCGATGTGGGACTTAATCTATTTAAATGTGAGAATGATAACACGTTTTTGGAAGATGAAATTCACCACGACGCTCCTCAACAACATTAAGGAATTTGACGTGGTTCATTGATTCCGGCAACGACAACGACTTGGTTCTGCTTTGAGGCAACACAGTACACGTGATCATGGCCACTACTAGAGGGCACAGAAGAATTTGGCTTCAACAAAATGTTCTTTGAGAACACATGATTATGTTATGGCCTCGTGTGGAAAAAAGCATGTTCTATTTTAGGTGTATTCAACATCAATATGAGGACTAATACATTAATTGTGTCACCAGTAGTATCCAAGTGTATGAATGTTATTCACCCCAACCAAATTTTATGTGAAATCTCTCTCAAGTTCTCTTCTTTTTCCTTTACTTTTTCTTTTTCCGGCCGGGGGGTAATGTGCTATGCTAGTAAAAGCTAGTGCTTTTGTGTTTGGATTGTCCTTCACTGGGGTTATGATATCTGAGTGATGACAGTGTTAGTTAACTACCAGTATATGAAAAAAATGATATTAAATATCATATGGAATTTGAGGTCATTAATTTTAACTATTCCTGAGAGGGGGAATATTTTAACATTGGCACAAGGGACAAAAGGCAATGTCGTCAGTATTCTACAAGAATCGTGTACAACTGTACATGAGTCAGCTTGTTCATGCAGAATAATTGTGGTTTGTCATGAGAAATTGAGAATCATGTCAACCATGGCTTGGACTTAAACACTGTATGTAGCATCATCATGTTGAGAAAATTGTTATATATATCCTTCTGGAGTTTCGTACTCTAGAAACAAATTTCCACCTTTAGTTTTTCTTAATCATTCTTACTTTTCCACACTTAAAATCAAGGGCTAAGATATTTTCGTAGAGGAAGAAATTTCTTACTCCTGGACCTCTTGTGCCACATGGGACAAGTGGCAGCTCCATTTAAGGATCATAAAATATTTCTTTTGCATATACGAGTCATATGCCTTTGAGCCTTTTGGTAGTAAGATAATGTTGTTATTTAGTCATGATGACATCTACCATATTTCATCCACCGACTGGTTTAATATTTTATTTGACCCATAAATGGGCAGATTAAGAATGGTTAGACCTATAACCTATTGTATAACAGCCATTAAGAAGAAGAAAAAACTGTCATTAAGAATGTCTTAATTTGCAACCAACTTACCACACTGAATGTATTCATATTATTTTACATTATCACCATTCATTGGTCATCCTTTTTTTTCCATATAGATACAAGGGGCTCCCATTGATGTCTTATTTAAATACGCAAAAGAAAATAAAACAAAAAAGAAGATAACATACAATGTAGCAAAGTAGATGCAGACACATCCCACAAAAGAGATAGGCATTAACAATGGGGGGACAAAGGGTGACCCTTGGGTTAGTAATAGTGGATGAGTAGTCCCTCTCAAGCGTGTTTGGCAAAGGAGACAAGCTCATGGGTGTAACTTTGTCATCTTAGGTGGATTAGTGGGACATGTCCCAATGCTGCAACCATGGGCCAGAACATACCATCCACCACAAATTTGCTTCCTTCATATCTTCAAATTCTTCCCCCTATATATATGTGGTTAAGTCTTCCCCCTTGAGAGCATTCAGACCACATACACACACAGGTTTAGTTTCCAATTAATTATAAGTCCTGAGAATAACATCACAGTTCACACAAATTAACAAAAGCAAATGGCAGCTAATATATTCTCTGTTAGGGGTTCAAAGATTCGGTCATGGGAGAGGTGTTCAAAACAAGTTCGGCAGCAGAGGACAAGGCTTTACATAATCTGGAGATGCACTGTGTTACTATTGTGCTCGCACGAGTGAATTATCATTAATCAGAGCTTGGTCTTGGGTGGTGCCAGTGTGCCACACTATGCTCAAGCAGAATTTGGGGTTCGTTTTTGCTGAAAACCATGCTGAGAGAGAAGAGATAATTGTACCCTCAGGGAACTTTTGGGGTGTCAGTACAGTAAAAGAGTCAAAAGTGGCATAGTTTATGTTAGGGATAGGGTAGGTAGGTAATTAAAGGGGCTATATGAAGCAGGTGTTCCTGCTGAACATGTATATTACAAATTAGCCTTTTTATAATTCAAGTTGAAGATACAACTCAGCCTCTCATGTCTAATTTTTTTTGTTAGTTAATCGATAAAGGTTAGTTTATTAGTTTTGTTAGAAATATCATTAAAAGGAATTTGATCCTGTCACCTCTCCCTTCTCCCTTCACACTTAAGCTCTTCTTTCAAACTATCAAGCTAACATTATATCTTAGAGTCTCATGTCTAGTTGTTTTTGATATCACACACTTACATAATGACACACAAACACAACCTTACCTTTGCCTTTTAGTTTTATCACTTTTGTGCGACAACATCATATTTCCCAGGCTTAATTTTTCTAGAGTGAAAAAATTACAATCCCTTAATGTGACTCTGAAACTTGTTGACTTATTCAGAGAAGTTTCTTGCTGAAATAAATAATAAATCAATCCATAAACCAGTTGTCCATAATTATTTGCAACTGTTTGGAAGTCAATGGATTGGCAACAGTTCCTTACCAACCCATGACTAGGGATCACGTACCACTCGAGTCACTAGGCCAAAATGCTGATGTTCAAAGTTCTCTAATGAGCCTTCAAGTCGGATGCACAAAAGAAGTTGTTACCTGCAAAAATTCCAATGCTCAAGTCACTGAGTGTGAAATTACAGTCGATGAATTATAAGGTTTGTTTGGTGATTGAAAATAAAAGGGGGAGAGAGGTCATTAGTTTGAATTCCTCTTGCTAACATCCTAACAAAACTAAATATTAACATTTGTCGATAAAAAAAATAAAAATAATGCAAGAATGAAAGTCTAAGAGGTAGTAATTGGGGTTCAAATAATATCTCCTTATGTGTTGTTAGGTCACTTTTATTGGTCTTTTTACTTATGTTGATAAAATTTACCCTTAAGCGAGAAGGTAGAAGGCTTGAGTTATTCCAAGGTTGTTTGACGGCAGTTCACCTTGTGTTGCTTGGTTCTGGTCTCAGGCGACTTGAGCTTATTGAGTCAAGTTGGACATGTGCTAGGTCAGGTTTGGAGCACCAACAATTTCTAATGACACTAAGTCAAATATAATGGATTAATTTGCAATTGCATTTTACCTTCAGTTTTGATATTCAAATTTATTTTGTAAAGTGTTACTGAGCTTACTAGGAAGGAGGAAGCTAATAAAGTTCATAACTTTCAACACTAAAGTCTTGTTTAAATAATTTTTTTTAATAGATATTTATAAGAGAAGAAAATAAGAAAATAAAATAAATAAAGTTTTTCTCATAAATTAAAATTAGCTTAACCACGAATTAATTTATAGAAATTCACTAGGGCCGGCCTAGTGATAAAAATTTGGATAATTTGTACAAGCTCATTTATTCAAATCAAACCTTATTGTCACCGTTTGTGCACTAAAAGAACTTAACCTATAGAAAATTTTATTTAACTTTTATAAAATTCAAATTTAATTTATATAAGTTAATTTTAACTTATCAATAAAAAGACTTAATTTATTTTATTTTCTTATTTTGGTTTCTGAAAAATGATTATTAATAAGTTTTTATAAAAAGACCTGAAAACTAACCACTTTTTCTAGGAAAGGGAGAGACGGGGGATTTAAGAATCTAGAACAATTGATATAGCATTTTGTGTCATTTTTCACGAGCAGCCAATGTAACTTTAAAGCTAGCAATAAAATATATACCAAATTACTTTGGAATGGAATATGATGGCATCCAAAACATAAGTAGCAAATAGCCGAATAGCAGAAGGCATGAAAAACACGAATGTATATAAAAAGAAAACCTGCTCTTTGGTCACACACACGAACCGGTGGTGGAACAACCTAATCATCCACACACAAAATATCTCTTACCTGACCTGCAACAATCTTTAATTCCCTTCTGTCTTTTTCTTTCAGTATTTCATTCACAACACAATCAAATGGACATGTCTGATAAATGATGTTTTTAGCTTCGCATAGCAAGAACTTACTTTGTCAGAGTTTGCAACTAAATTCCACTCCATGTTAGTTAAAGATTGGCTTGATTACAATTTTGTTCTCCTTATCATTCTCAATTTGCTCCCTCTTTTCTTTTTCTTTTTCCCAAAATGTTATTTCAATTGTGCAATTTTAATTTATATGTTAACTTACCACATTATTCTTGATATACTTGCATAATAGTTCAATAGAGTATCCCTCCAACATTTTCATCAAATATTAAATGTCAAGTTAACGCATGAATAAAAATTACACGATTAAAATAGTAGAGGAACAAATTTTTGAAAAAAAAAAAGTGAGACTTATGAAATGATGATAGTTAAAAGACTGTCTAAAAATAAAAAAAAATAAAGAAAAAATATTGGTCGACACCTCCAATCTACATAATTCCCAGTGAGAGAAAAGGGATGCTATTTTCTTTTTGTTACACGGATAAATGTTATTTATACAACAAACTTTTACAACTAAAAGAGAGAAAATGGAGAAATTTGAGATGCCAAGCTGCCACCATACCAAGTTTGAAGCAAGCAAATTTCAAGTTCAATCAGATAGCCAAGTTAAGAAAAATTTGTTTTAGATAAGCTTAAATATTTTTTCATTTTTAGAATTTAATGTTTTTTTTCATTTTTATTCTTGTTAAAAAAAATTATTTTAATCCTTACAAAATATGTTTCCTTTTTTTTTAGTTCTTGTTTTAGATATTGTAAAAAAACACTATACATATCATTTTGAGGAAAAAAACAAAACAAACATTTTGCAAGAATTAATACCAAAAAAAAAATAACAATAAAATGAAAAAAATACTAAATTATTATAACGAAAAAAATATTATTTAAATCTTTTATTTATAATCATTTAACCGAGTAGATCAATTCGATTCAAGTCTTTAAAAAATAAGAGACTCATTGAATTGACCGAATTTGCAGTTTTCCAATGTGAATCAATCCGAATATTTCTTTTTGAATCGGTTCAGATCGATCATGTTCTCGGTTGATTCAGACCCATGATCACACCTGCCATTATATACTCAAGCTATGACAGTTCTATATGAATTTGACTAACGTAGGCTCATGCACCAACCGGATCCAGATCCTCTGCAATGAATCTTAACAATTGATCATTGATGTATATTTTTACTTAAAACAAACATTGATAAATAAAATTTAAAAAAAGTGCATTCTCTGCAGTTACTTTCCACCCGCAGGAGTTTCGCACGATTCTCTCTACAGTGATATAAAACAACGGCACAAATTATTTTCATATAATTTATATTTTTAGCAATAGTTGGATGCAACTGCAAGATGGTTGATCCTGCATAATTCACTAGTCACATGTTTATTTGGTTTATCACGACGTTTTGTAGGTACACTTGGGTCACCAATTATTCCACATCGATCATTCACATCACCCAAGTTTTCTGAATAGATCTTACTGCTTAGTGCTTAGCAGCTTATAAACCCAGAATAGATCATTCACGTCGTTCGGTTGTACAGCCGTCTCAGTAATTAAATGAAGATAAAGATAAATCAATCACCATTACAGAAGAGAAAGAAGTAATCTAGTAATTCCCTGTGACGTTTTCTATACAAAATCTGGAAAACAATGAGAACCCAACCTCGAGAACGTATATAAAAATTGTATGCATGCTAGTATGCTACTGAAACATAAAGCAAAATCATCCAAGGATTCTAAGGTTTTATTTTGTTGTATAAACAATATAGCATTAACTCCTATGTTTTTCCACTCTCAGCAGAACAAATAGTCAGTAAACTCCGGAATTCAGTCCGACAAAATATACCACCCATCATCAAGAAGAGCATTGTGATCAGCTTTGGATTTTTCTTCCTCGTCGTGCCCACTCTTGGAAGAAAGGCTTTCAATTGAGGCTGTCCGGCTTGTCTTCCGTATTTCAGATGACTCACTATGCTCGGAACCTGCATCAGATGCCAATGTTTTGTGGGAAGATCCTGATGAAGCTAACTTGCAACTAGTCTGGCTTGAGGTGAAGGATTTACTCAGTGGAAGATTTGCATCAAATTTCTCTTTTAGAAGCTTAATATCCTGACATATAACAGAGATTTCTCCTCTGTAAAGTTAAATGAAAAGTAAATATTAGATTGGAAAGTACAAAAATATCACAACCACAAAAAGTCAAATTTCATAATATAGTCACAAAGATATGCATGCTGAGGGAAGAAAGGAAAGAATCCTTAAGTCCTAGTTAGGCTGGAACAACAAATTCAGAAAAATTAGGTAAAAAAATTGCCTTCCAGTACAACAGAATGATCATATAAAATGTAACTTCACGGCCATAATGAAGATTAATTTTTACATAAAAAAGGATGACAAACATTCCTATAATAATCTGAAGCCGACAGTAAGTTTCACAAAGAATTAACAATTAACAGCAAAGGCAATTGGATTAAAACAATATTAATACCAGAAACAGGCAGAAAAATGCAACTACATTTTAAACAGAAAAACAACTTACTGCAACATATCAACAACCCGCCCACGATCAATTAGGAACTCCTGTAACTGAAGATGGAAAGGAGGAAAAAATCATAAAATATTAAAAAATTAAAGAAAGAAAAATGGTCTCTAAATTGAGTTTGCCTCTAAAGTGAATTAGGGTGTACCATTCCTTAATTTAATTTAAAGTGAATTATGATCTTAAGTTCTTAACCCTCTACTAAAGATTTAAGGGTTGGATGGATATACAACTCTTCACTATAAAACAAGCTCACATTAAAGGAGTTTTGTCCAAAATATTACATGAAATGGTTTAGAAACCAGAGAAACACTAGTAACCTTTGAATTCTCCTCTGCCTCCTGCTGTAGTCTTTGTGATTCGTGTACTACCTTCTCCACCAGTCTCTCCTGTTCAACAAGAGCCTTCCGTGCAGATTCCTCCTTTTCCAGCTTTAGTTGCTCAGCTGCTTTCCTCAGTTCTTCTGCTGCAGCTAGTCGCACTTCAAGAATGTGGCGGATCTGGAATCAGGAGATGAACCACATAAGTTGCTAGTAATTTTATTTCTTTAACATCAAGTTAAGAAATTAAATTGCACAACGAAATAGGCTTTCAATTCATAACCAATATTTTTAAATTGCATGCTTTCTAACAGAGATGATTATGATTATTAACAATAGTCAGGAAGGAGTTCAAGGTATTCTGAAATGCAGGAATATGTGCAGCAATGGTATGTTGATTAAATTTCAAATGAACACACTAAATTGTAAATTACCTCATCGAGAATTGCAAGAGACCTGTCCCTTTCATCAGACAAGCCGAGCAAGCGTGATTGAAGTTCCTTCAGTTCAGTTGTGAGAATTGCTTTTTCCCCATAAACTTCTCCAGAATGCTGTAAGAAAATGTCAAGGATAAATATTTTTTGTTCATCACATAAAAAAATAATGATGCCAAAGATTTTTGTAACTTTTAGATCTATAAATTTTGTTAATATATACAAACCATGTCATTCGCTTCGTTAGCTTGCACCACCATAGTTTTGTACTCTTCTATCCTGGCCAGAATATTAGACCCTCCAGTAGCAGCTTCCATATTAGCCTGCTCTGCAGCTTTCTCCTGAAGTTCCACTTCTCTCATTAAGTTGATAAGAGATTCCATTGATGAAAACAACATTTTCTGCATCAGTGACAAATAGTCTTAAGATGGCAGAAGTATTAATGACATACACATAGATACTCTATCATCTAATCATCAATAAGATGCCAAGTTATCATTTAATATAGGAGCGATTTTAATGTCACCTTCACAATTTCTCCCACATATGATATATCATTATAAATAACATCCAAATATAAAAATCTAGGACTAATAATACCTTGTTAGTTTTTGCCTCATCAATGATTTCCTCAAGCAGATCAATCCTGCATACATGACTATATTGGCTACCTGCATTCTTTGCACCAATATCATCTTCGACATCACTAGTATTGTCACCAGTACTAGAAGAACCAGCAACCAATTCTGATTGAAGACTATCTTTATAATTTAATGCATCGCCTTGAACATGACAAACTTTTGGAGCCTCTGAAGTTTCCAACTCAATCAAGTATGTTTCACATTCTTCCAATCTGTGACTTGTAGTGGCATCATAATCATCAACTAAAGAACTTACAACTTCTAACCACCCCATTTCATTTGAATCGTTTCCAATTCTATTGCCATCACCATTATTGGAAGCAGCCTCCTTGCTAAGGTTATTATGCTTAGGTTCCATCTCTTGACAAATACCAGAAGATATCAAATTTTCACAATCAACATCAACAAATCGTCTCTCAAAATTTTCATTATCTTCCTGACTAAAGCCATTTGACATCTCCTGAGCAATCTCATTCAAGGTCTCTCCACTGAAGTTATCTTCAGCATTCTGGTAAATATCTAGCTCCTTAATATCATTCATTTCAAGAAATTTATCAGTACCATCATTTGACATTGTAGACTTGTCCAGAGCCTCATTCAGATCTGGTACAAAAGAATAATCAGCTGTTTTGATAACTTCTACAGATATAGAATGTGGAGCAGAGGAAGGCCCCACAGTTACGTCATCAACAAGCTGACGGTGCCTCAACCTATTGCCTTCCTCCTCACTTTCAACTACAGATTAAACATGTCATGAGAAATATATCAGTAAACAAGTTCAATGCAAACAAGGTACAGTTACATAGAAATGAATGTAAGTAATAAGCAACTGCACCTTCAACATTTAGTGAGGCTACATAGTTATTGTGCTGTGGAGGAATTGCAGCAGGTAATTTTTTGGACATGAATGGGATGACTTCTGCAATAACTATTCCAGCCGCTAGATCAGCATCCTTTGGGTGTTCAATAGCCACAGCTCTCAGTAGCCTGGGATCAACCTGTTTAGTGCAAAATGATAAAACACATGCATCATTTAGGATGAGGTATTCATATCAAGTCAGTCACATTCCTAGATTAGTACATCTTTTTAAATACTCTTAAGATTTCAGAAAGTTCGATGATTTAGATAATTGTTGGCATCTGGAAGCTCATTCATGACATATTTTTTTGCTGATCATGTTTTGTGACGCAACCAATTACCAGTCCCTCCCACCAAAAACAGGAAGTAATAGTTACAATAGAAACAATATTCGTTCATCCAAATTATACCTGTTCATGCACATAATGATCAGCTAGAGAGTCCAATTCAAAATCTTTAATTTTATTTGATTAATTTTATATTTGAATTCCCTATCAACTTCACAATTCATAACTATAATGCAAAAACACTAGATCAAAGAGCAACCAATAAGTATATTTCAAACAAAATAAGAAGTGAAGAGTTATACCTGCGGAAATATCTCCTGCAAGCTTCTATAGACAGAATTGAAACCCATGATCAAGATTGGCTGTCTGCAAAGCACCTGAAAAAAAAAAGAGATTTTTATTTTTATTTTCAAATCGATATTTTAATTGTATAAACAATAGAAACACGTAAAACGATTAAAACCGAAAAGCGATGAAAAATTAGGGTTCATGAAATCATGCATTGTGAATGGAATTCGCGTAAAAAACGACACTCAGGAACCCTAAGTTAGGTGATTGAATATGCAAAATGAAAAGTTCTTTCTTCACTCTCCCCCCCAAATAGTTTCTCGTTTATTTTGCTAAACCCGTTGTTGGTAAATAAAAAAATCGCTTGCTAATGTTAAAGTGAAAAACCCTGTGACTCACGTAAGAAAGGAAAAAAAAAACGAAACCCTCAGAATCGGATAGCTTAATTTCTAGTATATGGCTAAATATGATATGAGAAGCAAAGAAATTGGGAAGCGAAGATCGAGAGAGAAAGAGAAATAGAGAGGGTGGTAGAGAAGGAGAAGGACCTTGACCAGTGTAAGAGTGGAATTGAATTAAGGAGCACACGTAAAATGCGCAATTTCCTATTTCTCTGGAAATACGGAAAGTTACCAAGCTAAGGTATTGGATATTTAATCTGAATTTCATCAAAACGGAGGGTGTTTCAGTCCAAAATATTGTTGCATGGCCAAAAAATACGGGGTCAAATCAAAGCATGGTGCTTTTATTTTGATTATTTAAAATAAAGATAAGATATAGAGATCGTTTATCTTTTATTTAAAATATATTTTATTTTTTAGTTAAAGCCTATAATGATATTGAATTTATCTTTATAGTATTATAATAAATCTGATTTTTTCTTTGCATTGAATGAGTGTGTTTGCGAGAGTCATTTTTATTTCTAAGAAACCATTTTTATGAATTTTTTCTTAAATGAAAATGTTTGAAGGAATTATTATCACTTATGCATATTGTTCTAATATCAGCACATTTGTTTTTTTTTTTTCATTTTTTTTTCTTTTTAAATACAGTATTACATTTTAAGATTTGTTTGAGAATGGTAAAAAGTTGGGCGTTTGGTCTGGTCATAAATTTGAAATTATACCTGAAATAAATATAAAAATAAAATCTTAACGAATTAAAATATTTTTTTGATATATAACAAATCAAATTATTATTTCATTAAAATTGAACTATTTTAATCTAATGAGATCTAATAAGTTACCCAATTAATTTTGAACTAATATAAAACAGATCTATTAAACTGAACTAATTATGTGTTGAAAATTCAACATCAAAATCTCTTATCTCTTATCAAGTTTTTGAAAGAATGTTTCTATCATTCCCATTTTCTTCTGAAAATACGTGAATTAGTGACAGCCAAGCCCATTTCTCTCTCAGCTTCCCAGTGTCGTTTCTGGAGTTGGTCAATTGAGCGAAGGGCTGAAGAGGAGAGTGGGCGTTTGGGGATTAGGGTTAGGCCTAGTTTCAACGTGGAACTTCCACCGGGGTTTGTGTTGAAGAAGGAGATGAGGATGTGTCTGATTTGGACCAGGCTTCTAGAGAGAAGGAGAAGAGGTCCGTTGGAGTGTTCCATGAGCTGTTCTCACTTTCCTTGCACAAGAGGATAGGTTTTCGAATGCGTTTTCCACCACTTTTACTAGGAATTCGGGGATATTCTATTTGTCCTTGAAAGGTTGTATGATTGTTAGTCTTAAGATGCATGAATTGTTGCAGAAAAATTGCATGGTTGCCTCTTAGGACTCTGTTATTGAAAAATGCTCCAGTAACAAGTTTTTGGGTTAGTAATATGTCTAGGGATCATTTTTCCCCCATGTTTGCATTGTTGAGACCAATTTTAAATATGGAGGGTAGGGAGGGATTGTTGTTTATATAATGTTCCCTTTTACAGTTTTACTTGTGATGGTGGTTAACACAGTTAACATAATGTCAAAATGTCAGAATCAGAAATCAAAGTATTACATTGTATTCCTTGAAATATTTTTTGTTTCAACTTAAAAATATTCCTTGAAAATGTTGGTAGCTTAGTATTTTCAACATATTCCATCTTGTTAAACTGCACTTATATCGTAAATTTGCCATAGTACTTGAACTATTTGACAACCAACTTTATCAGTCTTTGAGATGCATGATAAAATATCTAAGTTGGACTTGCTAGAAGGAGGTTGTGAATGAACTTGTATTTACCTTTATCCAACTCATTGGGCTATGAAATTTACGAATTTAAGAATACAGTACACCAAATAATGCTTCTGGTCTCACAGATCAAGCCTGCAGTATATCGTTGGAGGTCACAAATTGTGGAAAACGCTGAAGTTCTGCTGGATGTTCCTCTGATAATTCAGAGGGTAGGAATACACATTGTATATCTGCTAAGGATGGAAGAAATGAATTGCATTATTGGAAGATGATCAAATTCTTCTACCAAATTACCTTGAGCTGCAATGACGTATTTGCATTTCATGTTTCAAGAAACAGCTGGAAACCGGCTAAGGAAAGTGTAAAGAATTTAAATTTGCCATGCTATCATGCATGTTACGTAATGGTAAAGTTATTGCCTCGTAGCTTGGAGGTTACAAGTTCAAATCCTAGAAATAGTTTGGGGATAAGGCTCTGGATTACCCTGCTATATGTTACTTCAAGAACGGCTGTTTCCTAACTGTCATCTAACTACTATTTGAAGGCTCTACAATAACACTTCTTTTGTTTGTGTGCTTGTGTGTATTAACAATTTTTCTTTCAAAAGGATATAGTTAGAAATCTTCTCGTCTTTCTTTTGGTTTATCTTTGTGAAAGTTATGGTTATCAGATTATGTTGAAGTACTTCGTACTTTAACAGACACTCTGGAAGTTGTTGGATGAAGATTTTGGATCATCAACAAGGAGTGTGCAGGTGAAAGCAGAAAATGGTCTTCTAGCTCTCAATCATTAACCCTGCGACTAGCATGAACCTAATAGGTTACAAGCAGCAGGCAAACAATTTTTTCGTGAAGGCTCTATGTATTTTCATCAGTTTGTTTCTCACATTAAATATCTTCAAATTTATAGGACCTGCTAGAAAAGTCCCTGTCACTCGTATCTTCTGCATGTTATTAATTTGCGCATTATCTAATGCACCTCTCACCTTTGTGAGATGAGTTGTTTATGATATTTTTATTGAAGTAAAAGTAAAATTTTCATCTCCCTTATTGAAAAAGTTTTTGTGGAAAATTTGTTGAAAAACATTCCCAAGAAACATTATTTTTCAGGAATTTTATTTTTTAAAACTGATGTGAAAATGGAAAATTAAGATTTTCAACGCAAGATTTTCAGAAAACTCAACTTCTCCCCTGCAAAATGCCTCATAGTTGTCACCTACAAAGTCATCACACTAAATGGATGACAAATAATGAAATAGCAAAGCAAGCAGGTCCTCCACGTATTCTCTCATTTTATATTATCATAATTCATCTAAATAACAACATACTTGGAACAAGCTTATGAATCTGCAAGTATTTAAGCGGTTCTACTTCTAAGGGGCCATATATGAAAATTAACACGCTTCTGGGGTTCCTATGCATTAACTGAACTGAAGAGAAAAAGAAGAGATACAAAATGAAGAGAGTCAAGATTTTCAATTTAAAAACTATGGCTCTGACATTTGTGGCATTTGTGCCAAAGATGGAGAGCCAGATCATGCCACCAGTTATTCCTTTTCCACCACCATCTCTTCACCCACTTTGTTTATCCCAACTAGCACTAGTAAGCTATGCTTGTGCAATGTTGCCTCCAACCACAACACCACCACCTTCACCACTCACATCTCCACCCTCTCCTTCATCCCCAAGTGATGATGAGGGACACAGGAATGACCAAAATCATGGTCACCACCAAACTTCTCAAGAAGAAAACTGTTGCCGGTGGGCTAAGGAAATGGACAACCAATGTGTATGTGAATTCCTACTTCTATTGCCTCCCTTCCTTACTAGACCTTTGCATCAGTACTCAATCAGCATTGGAGAATCGTGTAATGCCACTTACTCGTGTGGTGGGCCTATATGATAGACAAACTTGCGTTTTGATATCAAGAAATTTTAGTTGTGGAGAAGAATAGAATCTTGTGTTCGGTTTTATGGGTTGAACTTATGGTTATCGTTCCTGATTCGTTATGTCATCGGGTGTTAGAAACAAAGTGTGCTGTAGCACTCTAAAAAGAGTCGAAAAAGAAAAGGGCAATTGTAGGCCTATAGCACGGTTCGTATAATTATAATTACCTGAATTTATATTTAATGTGAATAAATAAGTACTACCGCATCATTTTTAGTTTTTTCTAATAAAGTTAAAATCACCAAGATATATAGCTATTGGACAAAAGATAAAATTAGTTTCTTAATTAACAAAAACCCATTTCTGTGGCTTGATTACTGATTATCTCTTTACCACAACTTATTGATCGGTACTATTATCATCTTATGAAAAAGTTCCCTTTCTACATGTAAATCCATCAGAGAAGACAAAGTCAAACGCATGCAATTGGTAGAAGAAAGGAACTGTTCTTTCACTCATACCGGTTGGTGTATTTACCAACATTGTTTCGTGTAAACAAATAAGTAAAAAGACGTTTACATTTCCAAACAATAATAATGCGAATGATATAATAACCCTTCCTAATAGTGGAAAGGAGAGAACAAAATAAAGTATCCACAACCCTTTTGAAATCCAGGGATCCATCTCTACTTTCCTAAGCGAGTATAAATTTAGATTGTGCTTTAAACTAAAGTTTGAGGCTATTGGATAAATCCTTATATAGAAAGCATTGTAGCGGCGAAGAGTGACTGAGACAATGCCAAGTGCTTTCAAAATATATTATAGGACATCGTGATTACTCTATTATGATGATAGTGCTCATAGCTAGGCAGTTACGTCCTAAATTCGGTGTTCACTTTGATCCATTACGAGTGGACACTTTCCTCTTTTGTAGTCCTCTATGATTAATAACAAAAAAAAAAAAGTATGAGTACCACCACACCATGGTCGAATGAAAGCCAACTAGGTGCAAACTTGAAGTGTAAAATATAGTTTATTATAAGCAAGTAAGATACATGAATGTAGTAATAATTACTCCCTTTCTATTTATAATTATAAGATCTTAGTTTAAAATGATTCTTATTCCTTTTTATAATATTTAATTTATAATGTTTTTTATATTAATTATTTTTAAATTAGAAATACTCTTAAAGAAGAGAAAAAATATATTGATATACAAATAGAAGAGAGGAGAATATTAATAATAAGAATAATTTTAAAAAAAGTTATAAATTTGAGATGAATTTATCATTATTAACTAAATTAATTATGTTTTTTAATCTTAATAAAGTAGGTAATTGGATCTTATATATAAGAATGAAGGGAGTATTAAGTAAGAGAATTCAAGGGTCTGACTGTTTCTAATATTTCTCTTCTCGTATATCTCAAACTATCAATGATAATTGTAACAAGTTATTTGATAAAAAGTAAAATAAAAAACGTAAAAATGAGAAGAAAAAGTGAATATATTTTCATTTTATATAATATATTGAACGTTGTTTGCCGAGTGATAATTTATTAACACGCCAAATAACACAATCTTTAGTTTCTTTTTTAGCCTATAAGGTTTTTTTTTTTTTTTGAATTCAGGATATCTCTTGACTCTAAATCAGTGACTAATATCTTTTGAAGTATTGAAATTTGTTAAAGAGGTGTATCTCTCTTAACAAATGTTCTTTTTTTTTTATTAGGTCAGCTTAACAATGTTCTTTTACACACATAAGTTTGAGAATTGAACTCGCACATTGATGGAGCAAAATATTGACAAGAGGCATATCAAGTGATTTGAAGTTAAAGATACCTATCGTTAAATATATATTAATATTTTGGGACAGTATTCATTTGCAAAACTAATATATGGCTTTGGAATGGTAGTGGGACTACTGCTTAGACCAAAAGCTGAGTTAAAGACGCATATATGAGAATCCAACCCAACGGGGAAAGAAAAAGCAATATCTTAAAGGCATTGTTTGAAAAGATGAACTGTCTGGACCATTTGATCGCTTGGAAAAAGAAAATCATATCATGGTCCTTTTGTTCCATTAAAGCTAACAAAAATCACATCTCATATCAATTAATAACAAAAATCAGACACATATTAATTAGGTTGGATTAGTTCATGGTGTTGTCTTAAAAAATCGAAATAATAGTTTGATAATCTGAAACTTTGAACCAAAAACTTGCGTTAAATTGAAAAATAAATATTTAGATTGCACATGGTGTTATTTGAAGGAAGGAGGACACATGTGCTGTGCGATAAGACGTACGGAAAGAGAAGAGCGGCGATTCGTGAAATCCAAGATGCCAGGCAATTGTACGGACTGGATATGATTGGAGAAGAAGCACTTTGAGTGGAATCTATAACTATTCAAGGGTGTGCACCATTCTTCGTTTTTTTAACAGTGCATTGTCTCCACATGCAAAGATGCAATTGCATTAGAAATCTCGAATAATTCCTATGTATGCGTCTTGCTTACCAAAGCCAGGGACGCTCGAATCATTATTGTTTTCTAACCATTTTTCTTAAAGGTGAGGAAAAATAATAACAATCCGATCTTAAGATTTAAGAATGTGTTCGTTTGATTACAGATGTATTTTCGGGAATTTAAATTTAAAAATATAACACTTTTTATTTTGTTACAAATTTTGATTTTTGGGAAAGTGATAATACCATGTTTTACTTTATTTTTATTCTCACGACGAGAATAAGAAAGTGATATTTTATTGAGAATGTATTTTTTAACACACTTATAACTTTCATTTCTACTTATTTATTATTCAAAAAATATATTAAAAACTAATTAACCAAATATGTTTTTAAATTTACTCAGAAATAATATTCATAAGAGCTGTGTTATTTAGCACGAAAATAAAAAAGAATTTCGTGAAAATCACCATTCATGTGTTTTTTCACGAAAATTGATTTCATAAATTTTAGCATTTTCCTATTCCTAATTATAGTATTTTTGATGATATCATTCTTGAAAATGTAAAATTGTATCTTGAACTACTCTAGTTCTAAACAAAAAATATTTATTTTTTAAAATTTTAAAATATGACTTTTATTTTTTGTTTACATAATCCCCATTTTTAGTTTTAAATTTATTTTTTCAATAAATATGATTACTTATTTGTTAGGTCAAAGGACATTTAATAACTCTCATTTAGTTTTGCTAAAACATATAAAGGAAAAAAGTTAGTTAGAAAGATTAAGTGTGTTTATTTAGTGACAAGGCAACTAATGTTTTTAGAAGGATCTAATGCTTCTTCTAACAACTTTGAGGAAGATCTTTTTGCCCTAATTTCACCAAGTCGATGTTACCTAAGTCTTGTGCACCATCGTTTGTGTCTTGTCGCTTAACTTTGGTAGGGATAGATGCTCGAAGGGTGGCACTAGTGATGATAGATCTAGACGACTTTGAGTTTGAGGAAGAAGAAGACGATTCATCTATGGAGGAAGACCCCAAGATGTATGAGGATTATCCCCGTAGAGAATCCATCCATGGAGGAGAATCCCAAGATGTATAATAAAAATTAATGCTTTTTTTAAGGAAAAAATTAATGTCTTAAAGAATACATGTTAATTTTTATGCTCATCAACATTATACCATCACACCAACTAAGGTATGACATCAATTTATTGTCCTTATTATTTTAAATGGATGCACTAAAAAAAATTCTAAATAAAGGAATGGTAATAGACATCCTAAGACAAATCATGGACACTAATATATATATATATATAGAGAGAGAAAACATCTAACGGCAAATAACAAATAATTACTACCTCTTTTTTATGTATTTTTAGATATTTTAACTTTTCATTTTCTCTTCAAAATAATTGATACTTTAGAATTTTAAAGTCTAATTAATATCATTATTACTATTAGTACAAGTATGAAACATCGATGTATTTAATATATCATTTTTTAGTTTATGTGTAATAACCTTAAATATTAAAAAATATGGGAAAGAGGTAATTAATACTTATACTGATAAGGTAAGCTATTTTGATAAATAAGGTTTATTCGAGCTAATAAAAGTTATTTATGTTATTTTTATAAGATTTTTTATAACTTATTTTAATAGTTAGGGGGAAAATTATTAACTTAAATTTTGATAAAAACTTATAAATAAGTGCTTAATTAAAGTATTTATCCAAATGTACCTTTAGTTAATTAAGAACTTATGGTATATAAAGCTTATTTACAAGCTTGACTCTTGAGTTTTTAGTATATACTATTAAGTTTTTTTTTTGGGAGGTAAATTTTTTCAAGTCATGTAAGACTATTGGCAACAAAATTCTTGCTTAAGTATTTAATATACATATTTAAAGTTTAAATATAAAACCAATAAATAAGTTAAAGTAATCCCGTATTAATTAACCCACACACTATCTATGATCCCCTAAGTTTATTAAAATTGATATAAAAAAAACTTATGAAACATTCAAATTTCATTTTCTAAGACTTCAAATAAGCTTTTTTAAATACTCCGTACTTTTTAAGTTTTACACACACAAAAAAATTAAAATAAACCTTTTAAGAGAGCATCAATAATCGTTAACTAGGAGATGAATAAAGATATTGAAAATATGAGAAAGGGATCAATATAATTTCACACCATATGACAATCAGATGCTTAAGCGAGGACCTCCTGATCATGATAATATTTTTCATACTCATGAATTTCAAATTTGAACCAAAAACCCATTCTCACTTCCCTTGCCTCTGTCCCTACCATTAACTACCTCCATAGATACACGGGTCTTGTTTTAAGGAGTATGATAGGTTTGAAAAACACCATAGACAAAAGTTGTTAATCAATTGTTATTAGTTTTTCAGTTATATATATATAATAATAATTTTTTTATATAACACTTTTTACGATACTATTTTTTCTATTACTTGATTTATGTCACTCTTTCTTTTCCTCTATCTTATGATTGCGAAAAACAAAATATGACATATATAATCCAAAAAATATAATTCTAAGCATTGTTGTTGTAAAGGTTTTTTATTCCTCCCGATTTTTAATCTCATCTAAATCGTTAAAATATTCAATGTCAACAAAGCTTAACAAAAACTCATTATAACATGTCAAAATGACAGTTACACATACACTCCCATAAAAATTGAAGGAGACCAGATGCTTGACTTGTAGTATACTAGTATCGAATTAGTAGCAGACAACTTTCATAAAACTTTTCATCCGCAGTGATTACAAGTCCCTCCCCACAAACTAAAAAATAATAGTCTTGGCTGAACAAAACGACACCTTAAAAACTAGCAAGTTACCACATCAAACACATAAATTAAGTGGTGTAAATTGTTTTAATTTAACCAAAAAGATTGCGAGTGCGTAAGCATGTTAAACAGTACTAGCAAGTTGCGGCAGCGAGAACACTCTCTGAAGCAGCTGGTTGCACTCTAAGTCCAGAACCAGAAACAACGTTGGCATTATTTTTGGAGTTGTTATTATAGAGAAAGCGAGCAACGATCAAAGCACTAGGCTTTGCCACCAGCCTCTTCCAAGCATCGTTGGCTTCTTCCCCACGCATTCGGAAGACGGGCGTAGCATCCAATCGATGAATATGCCATCTCTTAACGTTCCTGAGCCTACGAATCTTCCCCAACTGCTTCATCGCTAGCTTGCACGTGTTCAGTTTGATTTCCTTAACCGCTTGTTCCAACAACCTCTGTTTTGTCTCCTCGTCAGCAACCTCTTCCCTCCCAAAATACTCGTGGAACTCGGGCACCCCAATTGCCCTTTTCACCCCTCGCGAGTAATCCCCGTTGGGACTATAAAACGGTCTCAGCTCATCGACCATTCCTTTATAAAACATGTGGTCGACACGGTCTGCCACGTAGGACTTAAGCACGGACATTTCCACGTCAACCCAGAGGCAGAGAATATCGTAGCGCGATCGGAACTTGTAATCGTCGTCGTCCATGAGGGCCTCCAGATACGAGTTTGAGCCTCCAACGACGATTGGAAGCTTCTGGCACCTCGTGATTGAGTCAATGGCCTCTGATGACGTGTCACAGAAATCGTTGACGCTGAAATCCATGTTGGGCTTTATTGTTCCTAGTAAGTGGTGCGGAACCCCGCGTTGCTCTTCCTTGGAGATTTTGTTTGTGACTATGTCTAGACCTTCGAAGACTTGGATTTTGTCGGCGTTTATGATTTCTGATGGAAAACATGTTGCTAGGTCAATTGAAAGCCTTGACTTCCCTGCTCCGGTGGCTCCCATTACAACCACTACTTTCTCTTTCTCAATTTGCCTCACGATCAGTTTTTTCCCACTGCAAGGAACATTTATTATGGGTTGTGTTACTCTGCACATAAACAGTGAGATGGTCATAATGACCTAAAAAACACCAAGACTGAGAAAAATTAGAATCTAGTGGTGGGGTGGGGGAATTTTATTTTTTTTCTTTTGACACCAAAAGTGGAGCTGGCTAATTAAGGTCAATTGAGGAAGGGCTTGTCGAATTAAGCTAGCTAGCTCACACTAGAAGTGAAGTAGTAAATTGAGAAACAGAGGGGTGTGCGTGGAGTATTTATAGCGTAGACAAAGTGCGAAGAGGTCAAAACTGTCACTCTCTGCAGCTCTGTTCATGAATTTAATTATTGATTGTCAACTTGTTGTCGTCAAATATTCTGCCAATATTTATATAAACTTTATGCCATATAGAAAAATGTTAATGGTCCACTGAAATGCTCAACGAAGCTCTTCAAAGTCATCTTGTTTCTGAAACCAGTGGGCACGGTAGGTTCTATCTTTAGTGGGTTATAGGGCAAGGAGCGGCAAATTGCATAAAGAATATTTGTATGATAAGGTCTTTCTGATTATTCCCTAATTTTTGTTCGTTTTGAATTTGTCTATACATGTGTGTGTGGTGTTTTCTGCTAAGAGGTAGCTAGCGTTTAGTGGTTAGAGCAGCTTTTCCACTCATCTTGTCTCACATAATAGGGTTAAATATTCTCTTACTTTACAATAAAGAGAAAAATATATTTAAATTTGCACCAATATTTTGTTTTAAGATATCTTTAAATTAGTCTCATATTTTGATAGGCACAATACATCATAATATTAAAATAAAGTTCTTTTTTTATAAGTCAACTTATATACAACTCTAGGTTGACTATATTTTTAATTATGCCCGCATTTGGATTAGTTTATTTTGATGAAATAATTATTTTTTAACCACATTTTTAAGATAATATTTTGTAAAAATTATTTTTTTTTAAAAAAAATATGTTGCTAAAAATGGACTATTTGTTTGTAATAAAAACCAATGTTATGTATTCATACAAATAACGTTCGGGCCAACTTGATTTGGCATGTATGTTAATGTAGAGCAATTTAAGGCATGATTGTTTATTTTAAATTTGTGAATCCTATCATTAGATAAATTTTAAAATTCTATAAAAAAAATTACTTCAATATCAAAGTTGTTGAAGTAAATGTTTAACTTTTTTTTTTTCATTTTTCTACTAACTCTTAGCCTAGAAAGTATCTTTTTTATAGATAAAAAAAAATAATTAAGCAAGTTGCTTGTATAAGCAACTATATATGTTTGAATAAGAAATATCATGTTAAATGCTTTAGTGATAACAACACATCTTATATTTAAGGAACTAGCATAAGCAACTGTGTCATAGATGCTCTTAATTAATAAATCTAATAGTAAGATAAGAAAAAGGTTCGAGTTTCATTAATGTTGGATGCGACAACCTTTTCTCCATTCAAACATTCGTGTAATAAAAAAATGCATTTTAAAAATGTTAAGGTGTGTAAGAATTCAACTAGGGATATGGTCACAGGGTTTAAAATGAATAAAAAATTTCAATATTAAAAAAATATATTTATTCGCTTCAACTTTATTTACTTTGTGAATATTCCTTTTTTGCCAGCACTATACAAATAACTAGGCTAACTTTACTTAGTATCAATGTTCACTTAACTTGTAAATCAAATAGTACGACCCTAAAGAATTATGAGTTTCATACTCATTCATGTTGGACGGGACAACCTTTCCTCCCTTTACAAACGTTTGTGTTGGAAACAATATTTTAAAATGTCATTGTGCGTCAGAATTTAAGTAAAGATTATAAGATTCAAAATGCATAAAAAATTTCAATGATAAAAAAAATATGTATTATTCGCCTCAACTTTAATTTGTTTTGTTTGTGAATATTCCTGTTTGGCTCCTCGCACTAATTAGCATGGTTAACATTTCAGTATTAGATAAGTAGAGAGCTACTGTGCTAGTAACATAATATATTTCTTCCAATATACCATCTCTTTTGTTTAAAATTAATAGGAAATAACAAACTTATGGATGGAGTTCATTAAATAAAAATTAAAACTCTTACTTTAATTTAAGAGTTTTACTTTTAAAGTAAAACTTCCTTTAAAAAAATAAAAAAAATAAAGCTCACAACATTATATGTTTTTTTTATAAATTTCATCTAATAATAATAATAATAATAATAATAATAATAATAATAATAATAATAATTATTATTATTATTATTATTATTATTATTATTATTATTATTATGTTGTTGTTGTATTTAAAAAGATGTGTTGTATAATTTCTAAGTAATTTTGTTTTTGATAAATAATTTTCTTAATATTTCTATATGTATATGCATGTAGAAACTATTCTCATAATTTTGTATAAAATTTAAATATGATTTTGATTCCTCAAATTAGGTCATTGTTTTTTTTGCTGGTCACTCAAATTTAACTTTGTTTTTTTAGTCCTCAATTTCAAAAAAATGTTATTTTTAGTCCTTTCAATAAAAAATGAAATAAATTATACATCCAACATATAAAAAATCAGTCACCAGAAACTAAAGAATATTTTTAAAAATTGAGGAACTAAAAAATCAAATTTAAATTTAAGAAAGTAAAAATAAAAGTAACTAATATTTGAGAGACTAATAACATATTTAATTCTTTTGCATAATGTATTTATTTGTTAAAAATTGAAATCAAATAAGGTAATCCGTCACATGAAAATATTGAATATATTAATTACAAAGTCACTTGTATCAATATGTCATTAATAAGAGTGAAATTGGGTTCAAATTTTAAAGTAAAAAAGCAAGATATCGAATTTGAGTAATGTGATTAAAAAAAACATCATTAGAAGAATTTTTTTTACTAAATCTAATCAATCAATTTATTTGATATAGATTAATTATCAACAAAATCATTAAATATTTTTTTAAAAAAAGAAATATTTGAGAGAGGATCAAAGTTAAAATAGGTAATTTATTTATAATTTAAACAAAAAGAAACAAAAAAGTTATCTAGATATTTCAAAATTATCTTGGGCAATTTAGATATAAAAACTCATACACTAAAAATGTCCTCCGTCATTCATACGCACGTGTTTCTCGTAGTGACCAAATTGATTAGTGCCCCATATTTATCTTGCTATCTTCCATGCATAAGCATAGAATTGACGATGTGAAATCGAACCATGACCTAAGCAAACTGCATTTGTTCCGATGAAATGTAAGGAAAGTACTGGTTTACTTTCAAGGATTGAGAGTGACCATGTTCTTAATTTTATGCATGACATCAAAGGTTGGCCATGGCAATATGGCTTGAGATTCGCACACGATAATTGCATGGATCCTTGTTCGAATTGATCCATGCAATTTAGTATGGAGCGTCATTTTCCCCGCCAAACACTATTTTATTCTCCAAATTCAACTTCCATTTCAATGAGCACTTCAATTTTGCTAGGCCAAAGACCTATATAATTTGTGAATTAATGAGCACTTATTTTGTCCTATACAAATACAATGATAGAGTGATCTCCAACACAATCGAATCTACAATTTTTACAACATACCTTGAGATTTTTGCAACAAGTGTGCAGGAGATCGTTTTCCTAGTTGATAAAACTCGGTTACGTAAGGTACTTTCCCCTATCCAAAAACGGATTCCTATTCCCTTACGCCCAAGTGGGTTTAAGGTCTAATTATATATGTACAGATTATTACTTTGGCTCAAATATCAATATTCACATAAATCAACAATAAACAGGAGAAAGTATTTGGGCATATAAATAATATTCTTAATACTATATATAATGACAGCAGAAACCAATACTATTCTCACATTTTTAACTATATATAAAAGAAATGAGTGTTTTGGTTTATATATTTTTATGTCTATTTTATTCCTATGATTACATTACATTCATGAGTTGTTATTTTATGGTTATAATTATCCTTATAGATTACTCACTAACTTTTATTATATTTACAAAAAAAAACATGAAAAAAACGTTAAACACTGGTACCGATTTTCCCTTTAATAATGAAAACACTTCATAACAAAAAATAGTTTAAAGCAACTGATATTCTCAAACAAAACTAAAATTACGGGTTCAAATGAAACTCCCAAAATTTCAACTAATTTCAGGAAATGAGTTAGTAGTTAGTTTCACTGAGTGTGGTTTAGCTTCTTATGGACGTACCTTTGATGTATGTCGTTGTTGATGTTCTTCCCTATTAGTGCGGTACATAATTATTAGAATAGTACATATTCCATCTTCAAATTGTCAATACTGTATGTAAGTATATATTCACTGACACTGTCTTCAAATAATATTTAGTAAATAAGTAATTGCTTTTTTACCAGAAATTAGGGTATATATATTAATAATATTAAATATTATTTTTTAAATATTTTTTATTTTTAATTATTTAATGGTTAAGAAAATAAAATAATTTTTTTACTAAACATTACGTAGATTATATTTAAAATATTAAATATTATAATTTTAAATAAAATATTCTACTCTTGATTTCTTAATTATTCTTTTCCCTAAGGGCAATAAATACTAAAACTATTTTTTATTGTTAGACCAATTTTATGTGAAGTTTATAAAAAAAATGCAGAGCTAATTTTTTAGTAAAACCCAACAAATTCATCTGAAAAAGGAACTGTATTAAGCAGTGTTTTATTAATATTATTTAAAAAATATTGCTTCACTGGTAAATTTAGCGGGATGTGTTGTTTATTATATATGTATAACCAATAAGAACTTTGCTATTTTTAAATTTTTATTTTAATATATATTGAGTTTTTATTATTAATTTTGCTCAACAGACATGCATTTGTGCTAGACTAAGGGTTTATTTCTTTAAACTCAAATGAGAATGTTGATAATTAAATGATCTTTGAGCATGGTTAAAGAATTATATATGTGAGCATGGTTAAAAAACCTTTTATTTACTAATTTCTTAATTAGTTACAAACATTGGTTAGCAAAACCCAAACTTAAAAAAAGTAATTTCGTAATACGATATCTTTTAGGATTTCTTTTCAGAAGTTAATATTTTTAACCTATAAGAAAAATATACAATTCTTTTTTTTTCAAGAACAAATGTAATTATTATGAAACTTATAATTAATTAAACAGTATTTTATTTATAAGAGAGAAAAAATAGACAAATGCGTCTTTACTCTTACTTTACAGTACTTTTTTATATCTCTTTATTTATACTTTTTTATATATATAATATAACTAAATGAAAAACCAAAATCCTACTCATTTGATTGGTTAAAAGGATAAGATAAATAGTATATTAAGTAGATTTTTTCTTTTACTGAATATTAAGTAGATTTCTATTATTTTAGCAATATGTATCATTGCTACTCTCTAACATGACACTTCATCCTACTCTCAAAAAAGCATGATACTTCATCCTTTTAAAATACATTGTCATTTTTATAAAATCAGGTAATAAATTTTTAAAAACCCAAAATAAAAAGGAAATTTGATACAAGTCACTCTTCCATTTATTCTCAAACATTCATGCTTTGGATATTTCAACGCACCATTAATAACAATAGTCGACAAGTGACAAGACATAAGTGAAAATAATGCGTGATCATATATAAACAATAATGTATTGAAAAATGAAAATAAATTTAATATAGATAAGAAGATTAACATTAATTTTTTACTACATTTATAATTATCTTAAACGAAATATAAAATGCAACGGTAAGAGTAACTTTTTTATTTTATTTTCTAAAGTAACAAATAATTTAAAATAAACTAAATCTTTTAAAGTGTCATCACCTAAAAATAGAGGGACTGAGGAAATAAAATGTATACCCCTTCCCACTTCAAATTATTTGGTTTGCTCCATTTGATATCTTCAGTAAATGAAATTAAAAAAGTAATAATATATCTAATGAACTTTTTTTTTTGAAGGAATATATATCTAATGAACTTATGTTCTATCATCTATGTAGGTGAACGTACTTGACGATTTAGTTACTCTGTAAAATGATGGTTATTTTTAAATGAAATGAAATGAAATATATGCTTTTCTTAAGAGTTTGCTGCCCATTAAGAAAAGACTAAATCTATGTTTGGTTTAATTATTTTGAGAAAATAATCTATTGTTTTTAACAATTTTTTAAGAAATTTTTTAAAAAATGAACAAAACAGTTCTTAAAGATTAATCATTTCCGATCAATCAATTAAGATTTGTCAATAGAGACAATTATTATAAAGACGAATGTCCACGGGTACTACTATATAGATAATCATTTGCTCACAAATTATCATAAAAAAGTAAATAATACTATTATAAATTAAAAAATAATAATAAAACAAAAACAACATTTCATAATGTATAGGCATGTGCTATAATCTTTCCAGTTTCACAGAATTGATCTTTTAGTGGATCAAAACTGCTGACATTAGTTCCCACTTAGGAACCAATTTGAGGTGTGTCGTAAAAAGGTGACCAATTGATATAAGTATATTTTTAATGATTTAATTTACACTCAATTCAAGGGTAAGAAGAGAAGCCATCTCTTTACCGCTTGAATATGTTAAACACAGTGACTTAAAATAGATTTCTGCAGGACATGAAAGCAGTTGCCCCCAATCATTAAACATAGTAGTAGTAGAGATTTTCAAACAATAATAATCGAAACTAGAACTAGTGGAATCGAGTTAGCTGAGATTTTGATAGTTTGTAATAAGTCATAAATGTTATTGTTGTAACATCAAAAACATAAACAATAATCATACTACTGCCACTGTCTAGAAATGATCCATAATGGAGAATTTGAAATAAATAAAAGAAAGCTTTTGTCAGACAAGTGCACTCCCACCAAACATTTGCACAGCCTCACTCAACTCATCAACCAATGCCATAGGCAGCAGGAAAAGACCCTTACTCTCTAGTAGCTGAACAGCTGCTGCTGAATCATCTTCAACTAGTTTCCCCATTATCTCCTCAAGGGGTTCATTCAGCATCTTTTGGTTGATATAATGGCCGTAACCCTGCAATATAAGGCCATGCACTCAATGATTTGATTTGACAGTGTGATGTGGGAAACTATTTGCTTGCAGCACATGAATAGTATTATTCACAGTGATTCTGTGTATCTACTGAAATTAAGTATAAATGTGCACCTCATGAAAAACTAGTGGTATAGCAGTTGAGTCCGCTTGCAATAATCTACTTCCACTTTGTTCCTGCAAGGAACAATCTCCTCAGTTATTGCAGTTCCTCTATCTTGTCCTAACTTATTGTAGAATGTCTATCTAGTCCATGTTGCCATTCAATACACAAGTAATATGACAAATTGACAATAATAATCAGAAGCATACCCCGGTAATGTATGCATTGGGATTCCTGAAAAGAGCATGCATTTAGTATAGTTGTAATTGATAATAATATAAGGAGTTAAAATGTACCTTTATTTGAAGCTGCAAATATTTGACATAATCAATTATGTCGTCCAATACGTAAGCTTGACTTCCCTACAAGTTAAAATTTAGTTCACGAAGTAAATGCAAGATTCAATCTATGTGAATGCAGCTGTGAAAGTATAACTACAAACTGTACTGAAAGCAAAACTTTCTCACAATATTTTATTTTCACTTATGCAAGAGTTTATCATAATGACACTGTCTGGACATATTCAAAGTTTAAAACACTAATGAAAAAGGTTTATTACCATGTCTAGTGATTCGGTTTGAGTAGGCAATCACAGTATCACACTATTAATGATAAATTGACAACATAGTAAAGGAACCTTCTTTTGGTTGACTAATGTTTATTCATAAACAACAGATTACCTCTGCTGGATTTGGAAGCAATTCATGCAAGGCTTTGAGGTTATCAGCGATGCGTTGCCTGCGTTGCTATATTGAAAAGCACATTGTAAGGAACCCAAATTATGTTCAAGAAATGGAATAAAATTGTTAAAGCTAAATTGGCATTGGTGTAGTGTGGCCAATGGCAGGTTTTACTTACACGTTCAGTGACACGAGCTTTCTGTTTTGAGGAGC
The DNA here is from genome assembly GCF_004193775.1 of Glycine soja. NCBI lineage: Eukaryota > Viridiplantae > Streptophyta > Magnoliopsida > Fabales > Fabaceae > Glycine > Glycine soja. The sequence continues at coordinate 15,321,065 of NC_041003.1, read as the reverse complement.
TGCATCCTGGTTTGGGAAGTAAAGTAGGTGCACCAACCATGAACATTGGATCATGTGAAGCATTATGCTTATCTCCAACAGAATCTGATGTCCATGATGCATGACTCTGTCACAAAATTACATTAGAAAGTAGAAGCCATTTCATAAATTTCAGAATCTTTAAAACATTTAAACTATTGCATAGACACACGCACAATTCATGTGACATATGCATGCTGGAAAGACGTTAACCGACCTCACCTCAGCATAAACAAGATTCTGACTACTTTCAGTTTCAACTTTGATTCCTTCATCAGCTCTCCAAAACCCCACCTGCTGAAAACACAGCTTCATGAGGGTATCTGTGCTATGAGATTCATTTTCGCTAAATTTACTTAAATCGATAGCTTTTATTTATTTTGTTCAAAGGGCTTACCTTACTAATGTCAAGGTCATTACTTGAAGAACCAATAGTCTTAAAGGAACAAGCTTTTCCTGGATCATCACTGTAAAAGAAGTTTCTGTCTGTTCCACTGACCCCATAACCATCACTGATGTTGCCAACAGGTAGATAACTGCTCTTCATCATGAATTCGGTGGAAGTCTTTGGAAGATTATAAGTTGAGGATTCTGAAAGATACTCAACATAGTTATGGTGAGTTAGTTTTGGGAGGCAAGTCCTGTGGCTTCCATTTCTTCCAGAAGATGCTGCAATGGCAACTTTTGGGATTGGAAATTGATGATGAGAGACACCACTGGTGGGTCTTCCTGGGTTCTCTTGGTTACTTTGATCTTCCATTATACTGTCTGCAAGTAAAGCAAAATGTAAAATAGAATATATGTTACGTAACTTCAAAAAAAATGGTAAAGGAAAGAACTTTCTCACTACCAACTGAAGGGAAAACGGTATCAAGATTGCAATTTTTTTAACAGCCCAAGATATGGTTTTGATTTTGTGAGGGAAAAAGAAAAGGAATATATTGTAGAAATAAAGAGGTGAAGGGTGACCAGGGTAGGGTTTGCAGTGAGAATGTGAGCGTGCTCTGTTTCTTGATGCTCTGTTTATCGCCGGCTACGTACGCACGCAATGTGCATTGTGCAGTGGTGGCAACAGACAATAGTACTGTGATTCTGGTGGCGCCTGCTCCAGAGGAAATACCCAATATACCCTTAAATATATGTTGAATTGAAATTAGAGATATCTAAATTTTTTGTGTCCGTAGAAAAAATATATTTTAATGAGAGTTGTCATTTATGACAATAGTGTATGTGGAAAAAAAAATATTCAAGAGAAAACAAGACTATAAGGACAATGTTTTTTTTTTTTTTTACAAACAAGTAACTTCTTTCATTAATAACAACCGAGACAATAATAAAAGTTAATTGTAAGGAATGAATTCATATTTTTTTAAAAATAATTGAGACAATACAATTTAGTATAATTACAAGGACAATTTTTTTTTTTGGAAAGATACAAGGACAATGTTACAAAAGTTATTTCTGTGAAAATATTTTTGGAATAGTAATTACTTTATTATCTTCTTTTAGAGGCAATTATTATCTTTATTGATTCTTTTATTTACTGAATTGAATATTTGAATAGTATATATATATGTCTGGAGACTTTTAGTATGCTTGGTTTTTTTTAGTAGTTTGGTGGACTTTGGTCAGTGCATGTTGGAGTGGAAATTCTACCGTTTTTATGATGTAGGAGTTTAAGGAAGAGCAAAACATTTGATGCCATATCAGTGGATGATCACGATAAAATAACAATTTCCTCCCAACAGAGTCTTTGCCTGTAACCAATGATCGTCATCAGTGATTACCATCCCCGACGTCTCGCAATATCCCTCCATCTACCATGCACCCAAAAAGACATCGTACGGATATGAATATGTTTGGGTGCTCCAAGAATGTGTTTCATTGCTTTAAAAAGCGATGAATGGATAATTATTTTTTTTCTTATTACATCAGATTAGATTAGGCAATACTACTTTTATTAATGATGATAGACAAGATATCATAAAGAATCATTTTAAAATAATATTTTGTGGTGTGTGATGATGGATTTTTCATCGAGTGTTTCTTATATAATTTGATTGTTTAAGCAAGTCTAAAACTAACTAGTGAAACACTTAAAATTTGAAGTGTTAAATACTTTAGAAGATTCCCTAAAGAGAAAAAAAATACTTTAGAAGAACAAATGAAAGGATGGTCATATTTCAAAACCATTTATAAGATGCAAGCAAAGACACAATCATTTATTTGAGATCAAATGTATCAACAAGAGGAATTCAACCTCTTAATACTTGAAAGTACAATTAATTATTAAAAACTTTTGACATTTTTCAAGTGGTCGATAAGGGTTATAAATATTTGTTCATATTTAGAAGAGTATGGATATACTTGGATACTTTAACATTTTAGTTACTTATTACCATTCTTTTTATCTTCTTTTTTTTACATCAACTACTTATTATTACTTCTCTTTGTTATTTCATTCTCTTTCAAGTGTAGATTAACGTATGGGATGTCCAACTAATAGTTTTCTATTTAAAAATAATAGTTGTGTTATTATGTGAATTTTTTATAGTTAGAATCTAAAACATGACATATAATATTTCTATAGTTTAATACAAGCTAGAACAATTGGCCTATAGAATGAAATATTTAATAATTCTATTAATGATTGGGCAATTTATTGTAGTTTTTCTTCTTATAAGTAAAAGCTACCCGCATAATTTTTAAAGTAGGACAAAATATAATCTTGATCACTTATCTAAATTTTTGGTTAATTCATTACTCTAACTTTGTCAACTTGGTGACATGTGACAAATTGTGAAAAAAGTCACTAAGCCAAAAAATTATATTGCTAGAGCAAAAATATGAACACTTTAAATGATCATACTAAAACTTTTAACATTTGATCTCTATAATTTTATGATTCGTACATTTTAGTTTCTATAGTTTGAAAGTAGTTTTTTTAATCCTATAGTTTACATTTTAATTCTCTTTTATTTTCTATAGTTTAAAAGTGGTTTTTTTTAGTCCTATACTTTACATTTTAATTTTCTTTTATTTCCTATAGTTTAAAAGTGATCTTTTTAGTCTTTATAGTTTGTATTTTAATTCTCTTTTAATTCCTATAATTTGAAAGTGATCTTTTTAGTTCTTATAATTTGCACTTTAATTACCTTTTAGTCCTTACTACAAAAAATATATAAAAATAATTAGCTACAAATTAGTTATAAATTATCAACTATTTTTTATTATAAATTATCTTGCGATAATTAGTTATGAATTACTTGTTAATATTTTTGTAGGTAATTATAATTGATAATATTACTCATATTTTGATGGTAAAGACTAAAAGAGAATTAAAATATAAAGTAAAAGAACTAAAAATATCACTTTCAAATTATAGGAACTAAAAGAAAATTAAAATGTAAATGATAAGGACTAAAAAAAATCACTCTCAAACTACAGTAACTAAACGACAACTAAAAGGTAAATGATAGGGACTAAAAAATTTACTTTAAAACTATAAAAACTAAAAGGTTCAAATGATAAAACTATAAAAACTGAATGAGTAATTAAACTAACTTTTAAACTTAGGAGACTACACTGAAATCTAAAATTCAAATTAGAGATCAAAAATCTATTTTATCCTTCAAAATGAGATCTTAAAAACACAATTAACTTACTTTTAGAAAAATTACATTGTTTATGATTTTTTTATGCTTGTTTATAATTTTTTTAATAAATATTTTTTTTCATTTAATTCTTTAACCAATGCTCAACAAGAACCTACCTAAAAAATAAAACTAAACCTAGTTGTTTTCTCTAGGTATTTTTTTATCATTTTTTTTGTATTTCATACCTTAAAACTCTTTATTTTTTAATTCTTTGATATTCGTCATATTTGTTCTTGAGCTTGAATTTGAAAGCCGAATAGCCGAAACAAGATCATAAAAAGAAAAGAAAAAACAGAAAGACGTAGCGGTCTAAAATACAGCCCAAGCCTATTGGAAAAAAAGTCAGAAGTTTGACGTAGCTGGCCTGGTCCATTACTTGCACCCCGTGTTAATGGTGAAAGCTCGATGTGCTATTAACTTTGTTAATGCCCCGAAAAGTAAGAGTTCGAAATACTAATAACACAAATAGAAACACTTTGTTCAGGGAAATCCTTCATTCATGTGCTGTGACCTGGAATTTTTCTTCTTGATTGTTTTCCAAAACATCAGATGGATTTTTATTTTTTTATTTTAACACCAACAAAAGAAAATGCTTACACACCAAAAAATCAGAAAACGTTTTCCATCATAAAAAATAGTACCTGTGTTTCAGGTAGATGGTTACATCCAATTAATTTTGTGGAATATTACGTGAACAGTTCTACAATCTGGTGTCGGATACAGTGTTTATTAGAATATCACTGTAAATTAGTTCGATTACCTGCATTTTAATTGGTTTATACCATCGGTCAACGCAAATTGTTGATTGAGTAGCCGATTATTCTAATTTTAACAAATATCATATCTTAAGGTTGGATTATCAGATCTATACAGATAAAGTGATATGGTAAATCACTACATATACATAACAGAGATATGGAATCAGGGTCCTAATATTTTTCTTACAAATTAAATCTATAATTATATGTTTAAGGGATAAATTTATTTATCATATCACACCTTTGCGCATACTAATTTTTATTGACTACAAAAATTGTACACATGAATTAGTTGATGTGCAAGAGCCAATTTGTCAAAGAAATGTAGTTGTATCATGACTTTGCTTGCCGATTTTTATTGACTATGAAAATTCTACATATGAATTAGTTTTTAGTTGAAGAGAAATTTGTAATTTAAAAATATAATTTAACTAGTCTTTTAGGCTGGCTATTGAACAAGATATATGTTTATTTTTAATATAATTAAAATTCATAATAAATAAATATATAAACACACGAATTGTTTTGCGCCCAAGAGCCAATTTGTCATTTTTGAGAAATATGGTTGTCTAATAGCTTTGCAATTGCATGCCAATTTTTGTTCTGAAAATTCTACTAGTTACTCCTTCCATTCCAAAATAACTATTGTGAGAAGAAAAAAAAATTCTTAAAATAATTGTATTAATTAAATATTTTTTTCACTTATATTCCTTACAATATTACTAATGAGCAACAAAAACTAAAAGTAAATTTATCATGGAAGAATTAATTTTGTAAAATTATCATTTTCTTTAATTTATTTATTATTTTCTTAATTTATGTAAAAAAAAAACATTTCAAGGATGAGGAAGTAGTTTTTCACAGAGCTAATTTGTCACCGATAAATATGGCAGTACGTGTGGAATATAGTGGGTTGCACGTGTTCCGTTAGTCCTTAATTTCAAGGATGAAAGTGACGGGATAATATTAATCAACATTTCCTTTTGGGCAACCAATTTTCTATTCTTATCAAATAGAAAGAATCCTTGATCGCCAGGAAAAAACCGAATATTTAACATTTCTTTGATTGCAAAATGAAATTAATTTAATGATGAAATTGGGTGGTTTTATTATTAGATTTAAAATATATATATTTGACGTTGACTGCTTAAAAACGTATACATTATTTATAAAGCGATAAAAATCCAAATGAAACACGTTAGGTTGGTGGCGGTGAGTTGGAGCTTTGACCAGTTTGAGCACACGAGAATTCAGTGGGCATGTCAATGGCAAAAAAACCTGTGAAATACTCTCTGGTATGTTTGTGAGTGAACTGAGTTGTTCTGTTCGTTAATACATACTACATAGTAAATATGAATTAGACAATATGCGCTGAATTCGAGTTAGATAAGCAGGTTGACGCGTTTACTGAGTCAGTGTTCAAAGGAAACCCTGCAGCAGTGTGTTTCTTAGAAGAGAAGAGGGACAAAAAGTGGTTGCAAGGAGTAGCTGCAGAGTTCAATCTATCTGTGACATGTTACTTAACTCGCATCACCGAGTCCCATGGAACAACCTCTTATCCTCGTTTTGATCTCAGATGGTTCACTCCTGTTAGTGAGGTAAATCAAATAAACTAGCTTGGCCGGAATGACTATATCCTTTCTTTTTTTTTCTTTTTTAATCGGAAAATATTAATTTGTTAGAAATGTCAATTGGAAAAATTTGAACATGTGAGCATGAACGAATAAACTTAATTTAGTCATAAACTCTTAATTATCTTGACTTATTATGTGGATCATGTACCATTATGTAGATTAACCTTTGTGGACATGCGACCTTAGCTGCTGCGCACACAATATTTTCATCTGGTTTGGTGGACACCGATGTTGTCGAATTTGTGGCTATATCTGGAATATTAACTGCCAAAAAGATCCCAGCGATCAATATCACTAGTGCCTCAGACTTGCAAAAGGGTGAAGCTCAGGATGGGTTTTATGTTGAATTGAATTTCCCTGCTGATCCTGTTGTAGAATTCAATTTTGATGAGACTTCACAAATTTCTGGGGCATTGAACGGTGCTTCCATAATTGATATAAAGAGGACACAAGATGGAGGCGACTTAGTTGTAATTCCCATATCTGCTCTATTGGGTTTCTATTATTGTTATTCCCACACTTCACTCTACTTTCTTTCTTGTTGGTTAGAACCCTCAATTGGTTTGTTACCATAAAAGCAATATGATATGTTATGCTGTCTGACGAAGTCCATTTTTCATAATTTTTATTTTGGGATGCATCGTCCATATATGTTAACCTGCTTGATTCTTGAAATAAGAACAATAAATATCTCATGATAGTATGTAAGTTAACTTTACTTTTACCTGCAAAATAACAAGTATGCGTTTTAAGCAATTTGTGTGCATTGAACATTATGAAACTTGCAATTTTCCTAGGTTGTGGTCACTTCCGGAAGAGTTGTCGAGGAACTACAACCACAACTTGATGCAATAGTTAAATGTCCTGGAAGGGGGTTAATTGTTACGGGGATTGCTCCTCCAGGCTCAGAATTTGACTTCTGTAGTCGATTCTTCTGCCCAAAACTTGGAGTCAATGAGGTAAGTGCCTGAGATTTTTTGTTTTTTAAATAAAAAAGTGGTTGAGAATTTAGTCTATAATGTTCCTCCAATTGCCTTGGCAATGTCTCCTTAGTTATGCAATAAATGAAGACAAACAGTCCAAGCATAGTGTGGTTAAGATTTTGATTTTGAACTCATCAATGTTGAAGTAAATTTGGAACTGCATAATCCCTTAAAAATTGCCACTTAATGCTGTTCTTTCCTTTCGTTTTACCCTACAATCTACAAGTCTGCCAGCAAATCTGAGGTCAAGTCTTACAACAAGCAGTTCATCATTTTAAACTATATTAGAAAAAAAAAATCTTAAACTGATGGAACATTGTTTGATCAGTTAGAATAAAGTAAAGGATATCATGGAAAGCCAATCCAGTCTTCCATTTCACTTGAATATATGAAAGCAAAATTAGTGAGATAATATCAAATAACTTGTATTTCCATTCAGGATCCTGTTTGTGGGGGTGCACATTGTGCATTGGCACCCTACTGGAGCAAGAAGCTAGGGAAGTGTGATTTCAAAGCTTATCAGGTACTCTCCTTCTCCTTATTGGGATTAAGGATTATCTCTGTCACTAATCACTATCATACTAACATGTACATTACATGTGTGCAGGCATCAGCCAGAGGGGGAGTTCTCAATGTTCATCTTGATGAGCAGAACCAAAGGGTGCTTTTGCGTGGGAAGGCTGTTAAAGTGATGGAAGGGTGTGTTCTGGTCTAGTCCTGTTCTTAGCATTGCAGATTATATTATTGCATCAAAGTATGTTTCAGATGACTAGAATTGTAACTGAAATTCTGAAGTGTTACGACACTTTATTTTATCACATAAAATAGGCAACCTCCGAGCATTATGTGTTTCAGTGTTTGATGTCCACAAACATGGTATAATAATAATACTTGTTGATTTGAATAAGATGGTCAGGTCAGTGCTTTAGTTTGCAGGCCCTGCGTCTGGTCTCATCAGTTCAAATCAATGCCAAATTGGGAGAAAATGATCTATGGTTATTAGTTTTATTTTTTTATTTTATTTTTGGTCTTAAAATTTCAAGTTTCTCTTAAAGGCTGTAACTATTTTGCTTAGTTTTTAAATACAACTACAAAAATCCAACTTCACATTGTTTTCAGAGTGTTGTACATATTTTTAGAAAAGAAAAATGTTTCAATGGTCATGTGTCAGGAAAAATAAGCATATATGTAAGGCTGAGTATGCATTACTGAAAACGTACCAAAAAAAAAAAAAAACAATCGTGAAATATAAAGTCTATATATTACAATTCTCCGTCATCCAAGAACCGGGTTTCATTTGGCATGTATCCTTGCCTCATTGTATTCAAGAGTTCTTCTTATTATAGATTCTGATGGGTTTTGGTTTGGTCCCCCTACTTTTAGCTTTCGGTTAAAATTCATGGTAAAAAGATGGAAAGAAGAGAAAAGAAAGATTGAATATTATTTTGGATAATGTTCAAAATGAGCAAATCAATTTTTATATAAGTAAATCGAGTCTTATATAGTTAAACTTATAACTAATTTGTAACTAACTAAATTAATTTGTAACTAACTAAACTGATAACTAACTAAATTAATTTTATTTCTAATACCCGCAAGCTGGAAAGTGTTGAAGACATCATCATAACAGGAAATGAAAATAAAGTTTGAAAACTTAGAATATAGCTAAACATGCCGGAATCAAAGTTTCGACTTTCTCAATCTTCTTCCAAGAGTCCAAAGCAATCATCAAAGTTTAACTATCAAGCAAAATCAGCAACAAGACCATTTGACAAAAAGCTCAAATCATTATTAATCCATGAAACTATCAAAGCTTAACCACCAAGCAGAAATTAAACCTCGAAGTTTATCCACTTGGCAGAAACAACAAGGCTTAACCATCAAGAGCAAAAGCAAAACAATTCAATGCTTAACCATCCATGGCAAAAGCTTAAACAATGCTTAATCACCACAGACAGAAGCTTACATTAACAAAATAGAAGAGTCACAAAATCTGTCTTCTATGAGAACTGTTCACAAACACTTTATGAACCAACAATAATCAAGGTTTAACCACTTATGACAGAAGCTAACAAATGAACAATGCTTAACCACCACACATGGCGGAAGCTAAAATCATCAAAACAAGCCTAAAAGGCTAAAAACAATTAGCCAAAATCTTCAAAAACATTTAATCAAATACCTTGTATGCAAAACATATCTAACCTTCTTGTAGGTTCTGGATTAAGGATCACATTCAATTGTTGATCGTGAGATTGCATTACTAAATCCAGTGTGTGTTCATTCCGTTAATGGATATGCAGTGAGCAGAAAAAGAAAATTTTGTAGAGTGAATAGGCAATTTAGTCCCTAAGATTGTACTCATTTTGCATATTAGTCCCTAACTTAATATTAAATTCAAAATAGTTTCTATCTTTGCAAAAGTGTTGCCAAATAGTCATTCCGTTAAATTTTAAAGTAACGTCGTTAATGAGGTCAATTTTAGTGCCACGTGGACTATCGAACGTGGCACTAAAGGATGACGTGACATGACACGTGGACGTGCCTCTTAAAAGATGTCACGTCATTTGATGATAACAAAATGAGTAAATAGGCAATTTAGTCCCTGACTTTGTACCCCTATTGCATATTAGTCCTTAATTTAATGAAAAATTCAAAATAGTCTCTATCTTTTGCATAAGTATTGCAAAATAGTCCTTTCATTAAATTTTAAAGTAATGTTATTAGTGAGGTCAATTTTAGTGCCACATCATTTGATGATGATAGAATGAGTGACTTCTTCAAATTTGATGGTTCTGAACCAATTGAGGCATATATACGAAAAAGAATCCACACACACTTGCACAAATAAAAAGAACCAAAAATCCACAGCAACAACCTTATCTCTGTAACCGTCAACACCAATGGGCGATGTCTACATAACCATTCTTTTTTCCTCTTTTTTTTTCTTCAATTATCATCAATATATCATTTCGGGTTCTAATTTTTTTTGTGTGTGTTTTGAATAGGAAGAGAAAAAACCAGAGGAAAACAAAGTGAAGGAGAAAAAAGCAAATGAAGAAGAAAAAAAAGAAGAAGAGAAAAAACCAGAGGAATCAAAAGATGACAAGGAATCCAAGAAGGAATTTGCGCCGTCAGAAATCGTGCTAGGCACAACCTTTGCAATGCATGAACACTTTAAGCACGATTTTCGGCATCTTTTAAGTTAGGGACTATTTTGCAACACTTATGCAAAAGATAGAGACTATTTTAAATTTTTCATTAAGTTAGGGACTAATATGCAACAAGGGTACAAAGTCAGAGACTAAATTGCCTATTTACTCATTTTGTTATCATCAAATGACGTGGCATCTTTTAGGAGTCACGTCCACGTGTCATGCCACGTCATCCTTTAGTGCCACGTTGGATAGTCCACGTGGCACTAAAATTGACCTCACTAACGGTGTTACTTTAAAATGTAACGTAAGGACTATTTTGCAACACTTTTACAAAGATAGGGACTATTTTAAATTTAATATTAAGTTAGGGACTAATATGCAAAATGAGTACAATCTCAGGGACTAAATTGTCTATTCACTCAAATTTTGTATGCTCTCATCCCATGTTAAGATTTATGTAAAAAGATGGAAAAAAGAGAAAAGAAAGATTAAATATTATTTTAAATAATATTTAAAATGAGCAAATTAATTTTTATCTAAATACACTAAATTTTATATAGTTGAATTTCTAATTAATTTATGACTAACTATACTAATAAATATCTTATAACTGACTAATTTAATTTGTAACAAACTAAACTAATAATTAATTTCTAACTAACTAAATTAATTTTATTTCAACTGCTTTCTTTTATGTATATTAATAATTAATTTCTAACTAACTAAATTAATTTTATTTCAACTGCTTTCTTTTATGTATATATAAATGTGTTCGGTCATCAGTAACCACCTTATCTAATATCTATAATAGCCAATTGATGCTAATGTTGCCATGCTATGTGAAAAATGGGAATTGAACCAAAGCACTAATGAGCAAGTTATAGTGATGTTTGCTCGAATCATAACTGGTGATCAAGGGTACTCGTATGTATAAATAGATTCATGACATCAATTAATTATTTAAAAGTCTTCAATTATATCTCTCAATTTTTAAAAAAGTTTAATCAAATCCTCTAATTATTAAAAACACTACAATAATTAAAATTGTGACATAAAATTATTTAATAAGCAAAATCTCATTAATAAAATTGCTTAAATTAAGCACAAATAATGTCTAACTCAATACTTCATTACAAAAGTAACAAGACAGGGAAATTGAAAAAAAAAAAAAGGCATATGCCTTTGTTAAGGACAACAACCCAACCAAAATCAATACTCTGGAAAGCGCACATGCACTGACCCACATCCCCTGGAAGTATAGTTTTCGAGAGCATTGAAAAGGCTAAATTCAGACCCACCACCTAAAGTAGAAATGAACCTCACACGGTAAGCTTCTTTCATTTGCCACACCTTTAAACCAATAGGTTGTTTCCTTCGAGACTCATCTATGTGTGCTACCAAGTAAATATGAAATGCACATTTTGAAAAAGAGAAGAGATAATATCAAAAATATATAATTAAAAAAGTAAAAAGTGTAAGAATTTTATTCTTTATCGTATATTCTAATTTATAATATAAAAATATTAGACAAGTTATGAAATATTTGAGAGTACCATAAACTATAACATTGAGTATAGTAGATTTTCCACTATTTTAGAATGATGCATGATGCTATTTGAATCTCTGATTCGTATCAAAACAAATTCACGAGTGAATACCTTTTATCTTAAAAAAATATAGAATGACCAAATACCTTTAATTTTAAAAACTTTTATTTTTAACTTTAACTATAGTAGTATAATTTTTAATCTCAGAGTGAGATCAAACTCTACAATATATATACTGGTTTGTATAATTGGACTAGGTTTATCATTGTTGAATTAGGTAAGAATGTTGTTGGAATAAGCATTGACCAAAAGGCTTATATAACTCAAATAACCTTAACACCATCAAATCTAACTGGCTCAACTCAATAAAATTTGAGAGAAGAAATCTCGTTTTAACTATTTGTTTTGCCGTGATATTCAAGAGGAGTTAAAGACAAACTCTATTCTTCGGGTTTGTTTTTACCACGTTTTTTGTATTTTGTCATGGACAAATGCATTTTACTGTCAAGGGCTAAATGCAATGGTAGTCTAAAAATATTGATTTGCGAAGAGAATGATGATCTTTCTGGTATAACTAAAAAGTATTCTCTTGGAAAAGATTTTCCAAAACATATTGACGTAAGTGGATATTTAGAAGATCCTTTTCATTTCATTATATTTTCATGTTGCAAACATATTGCTAAGAAAATATTTTGCATTATTAATATGTTCATGTATGATTCATTTAGTTAAATAGATGTATAAAAAAGTGTCGGTGCATAATATAGGCTTATTAATTATACCTGTACATTATCAGCATTATTCTTATAAATCCTTGTGGAACTCGTGGTGTTATGGGTGTGCTGACCAATTTCAGGAGTTGGCTCAAGTACTCCTTGGCTTGTTCTTATTTCAACAATGGCTAAGAAATCTGTGAAGTACTATGTGGTATGTTTCTCGGTGAACTTCAATGTTTGTCATTACATTATTAAAGTGAATTAAGCGTGTTCTGAATCTGGGTTACATATGCAGGTTGACGCATTCACTGATTCAGCGTTTAAGGGAAACCCTGCAGCAGTGTGTTTCTTAGAAGAGGAGAGGGATGAAGAGTGGTTGCAAGCTGTTGCCACCGAGTTCAATGTCCCTGTCACCTGTTACTTAACTCGCATTGCCGAGTCCCATCACAACCTTAACTCGTTCCGTGGAACCTCTAACATTCCACGTTTTCACCTCAGATGGTTTACTCATACTAATGAGGTAAATTTTGGACAAAATATTGATACAATTTTTTCAAGTGTTATTAGTACTTTTCTTTAATTAGAAATGAAGTTTCACTCAGAGAACTCATTTAATCCTTTTGGGACAATTTGGTAGGAGGAAGTTTTTTTTATGCTTGGGGATCAAGATGAATCTATTGGAAAAAGGAGAAGGTTATAGGAAATATTTGAGACAAATAAAGGAGGAGAGAATATTTGAAAAAAGATTAGTTTTTTATTACTTGAGAAATATTTTTGTTTTGACTTCTTTTTTGGATCCATTTATAAAGACAACATTTTTTTTTTATAGGCTTCAAGTTAGAGTTGTATATACATCAAAAAAGTTTTCATACACTTAAGGGAGTTTTACACACTTCTTCCTACACATTTTTTTAATTAAATATTACTTCTACTTATTTTTATATTATTCTAGAAATTTTTTTAAAGTAGTAGCACAAATTTAATGGACCTCATATTTGATTAACGGACTAAATCAAGTTTGTATTATCTAATAGGAATCTTATTTTCTCAAACCAAAGTAAAATTTATTTAGTTAACCATAAAAAATATTTAAACAAATTTGTTAGAAATTAAAGAGTGATGTGATATTTTTATAGTTGTTAGAAACTCTATCATGATGGAAAGTTTTGTCGAAAACTTGTTAAAAACCGTTATTTATCAGGAATTTTATTTTTTTTTAAATGGATACCATGAAAAACTATAATTCCCAAACCAAAATTATCAGAAAACTTAAAATTTCTTTTCTATTAAATATCTCCTTAAAGTATGTCCTGTCTTAAGGTGAAACTTCAATTCTCACTATAGCACAAACAACACTTAAGAAATGATATTTGAACTTTATCAGTAAAATTTTGCCACCACAGTGCACTCGTTTGATTTTGCCATGATGTTTTCATTTCCATAACTGGTAATGAAGTTTTCACCAATCTTGCCTTGTTAGATGATATTCAATCTTTGAGCTCCACGTGCATGTTATTAAATGCATTGATTAAATTACTAACATTATCTTGACCATTATGCAGGTTAAACTTTGTGGCCATGCCACGTTAGCGGCTGCACACACACTATTTTCGTATGGTTTGGTGAATTTCAATATTATTGAGTTTTTTACTGCATCTGGGGTACTAACTACCAAAAAGATCCCACCGATCAATAACTGTACCAGTGGCTCAAACTTGCAAAATGGGGTGGCTCGGGATGGATTTTATATTGAGTTAGATCTTCCTGCTCACCCTATCATAGAATTCAACTGTGATGAGTCTTCACAAATTTCCGGGGCATTGAATGGTGCTTCCATTGTTGATATAAAGAGGACACTAATTGGAGATGACATACTTGTAATTCCAATATCTGTTCTCTTCCATTTTTATTATTTTATAGTACACATCAGTTACAGCTTAAGCTTAATTACTTCCCGGCAAACAACATATGCTTACGATACCGCTGTCTGGTGAAGACATTTTTCAACTATTAATGCCTTCCAGTATCTGTTAAGCTGTTTGATCCTTAATAAAAAAAAAACAAAAAAAAAACAGAACAGTATGTGTTTCATGCTAATTTTACCGGCAAAATAGTAACAAGTATGTGTTATGAACAATTTGTGCACATAGAACCTTATGAAGCTTTATCATTTCCCCTAGGTTGTTGTCACATCTGGAGAAAATGTGACAGAAGTACAGCCACAATTTGATGCAATAAGTAAATGTCCTGGAAGGGGGATCATTGTTTCGGGGATTGCTCCTCCAGGGTCCGGATTTGACTTCTATAGTCGATTCTTCTGCCCGAAAGATGGAGTCAATGAGGTAAGTGGTTGATTATTATGATTGCAATGTTCCTACAATATCATTGATCATGTCTCCTTAATTAAACAATATATAAGAAGACCTCCAAGGTAAAATTCAGATTTTGACTTTGATCTCAATAAATAACTGCCAGTTCTTTTTCATGTTGTTTTACCCCTACAATCTACTGCTCTGCTAGCAGATCCGAGGGCAAGTTTTTAAACAAGTACTTCACCATTTTAAATTATAAAAATATACTAACTTATAAATCAAGGCCAAATATGCTATTACTACTACCTACTTTTGCAATGTTAAATAGAAATGACATAATCTTAAATAAATCGTATTTGCTTTCAGGATCATGTGTGTGGGAGTGCACATTGTGCCTTGGCATCCTACTGGAGCAAGAAGCTGGGGAAGTGTGATTTCAATGCTTATCAGGTACTTTCCTTCCCCTCGTTGGGATTATTTTTGTTATTGTTGAACTAACATGTAAATTACATTTGTGCAGGCATCACCCAGAGGGGGAATTCTCAATATTCATCTTGATGAGCAAAACAAAAGAGTGCTTTTGCGTGGGAAGGCAGTTATAATGATGGAAGGGTGTGTTCTGGTTTAGTCCTGTTCCTAGCACTGAAGAATATGAAGTTGTGAACTGTCTTGGTTGATACTATAGCATATAAACAAAGTGACGTGTAAACACTATTTTGTCTCTGTCTTTTTGTTTTTTCTTTATTTTTTGGGTCTTGAATCATTGGATGCTGGACTTGTACCCCTGGTTTGAATATTTTAGGCATATTTTCGTTGGGGTTTCATTATGGACCCTCTACTTAGTTGGGGAAGGAGCTCAAAGCTACTATAAACAAATAAAGTTGTTGGATTCTTGTCTCCATGTTTGGAAAACAATAATGATATACAGGAGGAAAATTGTGTGAAATAGCAATGAGAATTGTTCTATTTGTATTAGAAGATAATTTTTATTCAATTATCTCTCTTGAATGATCTATCCAAATAGCATAGATGTTTGAAAATTTTAGTTGAATCTTTGAATTGCCAAAATTTTGGGCTCAAAAAATAAGGAAAGAAGACTAAATCATAGTAATATAAATGAGATTTTGGGCTCAAAACTTTGGACTGAAGAGTTGATGTATTTTACGGCTAGTTTATGCCTGATAGGAATATATACGTGCAAAGAGCCACTAAGGTAGTGTTTGTTGGTTTGTCAAATTATTATAGCCATTCAAAAAGTTTGTTTTATAAAACAAAAAAACATCATCTAAAAATATGGAGACACACGACCCGAACTGCACTGTTGCAGTTGGTTTTTCTAACTATAGAAATAGAATATCCACTCGAGTGTTGGAGCAATTTTTAATGTTTGATTTGGGTCCCAATGCAGAAGGTTCCTACATACCCAAGATTATTTTTTTTTCTCCAATATTAATATAATATTTTTGCGGTTGCTGCTAGAGCGTTGACCAGTTTTATTTTAACAGTTTCAGTTTCATTTTTTTCTCTTCTTCCTAAGATATTTTGTTGCTGCGTGTCTTCTATATGGCTATCAAAAACTTTGTGGTATGTTGGTGCGTGAAGTGTGTTTGTTTGTTTGTTATTACTGCGTTATTGTGAACTAGGTTGTGTGGTCAAATCAAATGTTTGAGTTGATATTTGATAAGCAGGTGGACGCATTCCCTGAGTTACCATTCAAAGGGAACCCTGCGGCAGTGTGTTTCTTAGAGGAAGAGGAAGAGAGGAACCACCACTATTCTTTCCCAGTATGCTTTTAAGGATTTAATTATGAAATTCTATCATAACACTAATCTGAGTCTGCTTTGATAAAGATAAAGTTGTTTTTTTTTGTTGGTCTAATAACTTTTTCTTTTAGAGCCACGATTTCGTGAATACGAATTTGCGGAAAAATATATATACCTCAGAGGAGTCGGGGAAGGAGAGGGAGAAGGGTTGGGTGCAATTGGAAAGTGAAGGAGGAAGGTTGGGAAAGAGAGGAGTAGGGGAAGGGAATAAGAGGAAGAGAGAAGATGTTGGGAGGAGAAGCTTTGGGGAAGAGTGGACTGTTGGATTTTCTTAGACTTTCTTCCCATAAAGGTTTAAATAAGAAGAATAATTTTGTCTTACTTATCATTTTTTTGTGTTATAACATGATCGTTTTAATTTGGCTATTTGTATACATTTTCGAGACGGTCTTGTATCTTCATTGATTATAATGGAGTTATTTTTATGATTTCGACTCTTACATTGAGAGATTTTTTAAGAGTTTTCAACATTAAACAAATTGTATCTCTTTTATGTGATTTTTCTTAACTTGTTTGTTATTATTATGTTGGTCTGTTTTCCCATCAAGAAGAGGGAGTGAGGAGAGAAGAGGAAAGATGAACCAGGGGGGAGGAGTGAGAAATTTAAAATGGAAGATAGAAGGGTATTTTTACTTCATGGGGCCAAAAGCAATTTACTTAATAGCAACACTCCCATAATAACGATTCTTGTTTTTCTTTTTACTCACTTAAAAAAAAGTAAAGCCACCAAGCCCTCTAAATATTGGAGCTGGGACAGGACACATTAATATTAGTAAAATCCTACTAAAAAATGTTGTCAAAATAATTTAAAATATTATGAAAATGATCGATGAACAATATCCATAATATTTGATTTTAAATTATCTTTATTTTTTATTAACAAAATCAGAGTAAACAGTCTATTAATTTAAAAGAAAGCATGCTCTGTTATATGTAATAATAACGTAAAATCAAGAATTTATGACCTGAATATTTGTTTGGTTACATATATTACGCAACGTATATAAATAGGACTCTTCAAAAAAAAAAAACATATATAAATTGGAAGATTATTCATCTCTACATACAGGGCAGTTATTTGTGTACTTACATCCTAAACATTCCTGCAACATATACTCCAATGGAGAAATCCAATATTACTTTTCCACTGGTACATTCTTTCACCATTTATGAACTTCTAATTTGTTTTATGACTTGAACATAAATAAAGTTTAGATCGTATATCATACTACATGTACCCATCTTTTTCTTATTTCTTTTTTATTTTTTCATATACATTTGTTTTAAATATACACCTCCAAATTAAAAGGGCAATATTTTATTTTCCCAATTAATTTTGTGTTCACCAAACGTTTTGTTTCTGTTATCCTCGAATTAACTATTCCCCGTTGCAGACTTTCAAAATGAAACCAAATTGCTCCCAATGTAAGAAGATGGTGAAGAGTGTGTTCTCAACAATGATTGGAAGTACGGTGATATTTCTTTACTTCTTTACTATTTTCTAAATATACGAAAATATTACTATCAAGCTAATTTTAATTTACATATAGGAACTTTGCACACAAGCTAATAAGTATTTAAGTAGTGCAATTTTGTTGTAGGTGTTACCTCCGTCAAGGTTGAAGGTGAAGGAGTAAAAGTGACTGTGACGAGTACAATTAGTCCTGATCTGTTTGCTGCGATTATTGGACAAACCGTGAAAGAAAATTCGCATAATAAAGACAAGACACGAGCATCAAATGCAAACCAGGAAGAAAATAATAATAATAACACTGACGTGTCATATGGTCAGAACATATTCAAAGGTCATCGAGTAGAAGGAACCATAAACCTACAAGAATTGATTAAAACCAATAAAATGAAACAACTGGAACTTGTGCAAAATCTGAGAATCAAATTCAACCACGAAAAAAAGGATGATGATGATGATGAAGCTTCCCAAAAGGAAATCCCACCACCACCACCACCACCACCACCGGAGCCACAGGAATTCCCTGACCCAATTGATCCTCCCAGTGTTCCTTCTTCTCCTAGTGAATGTAATTACCAGTTACCAACAGCAAAGACCATTAATGTCAGTAGTTCGTCAAAACGCATCATAATGCGAGGTCATAATAAGTAGATGGTTTCCTTCAGACGCAAGTTACTATTTTACATAGTTTACCATGCTGAGGTTTTGTGTTTATATAGCATGCGGTTCCTGACATAGTATATCACTGTATGGCCATGCCAAATAAATGAACAAGTTGAGGAATGAATATTAATATATTTTCACTTTCTCTTTTATAGTCTTTTTTATTTATTTCATTTTTTTTTATCTTTTTTTTCTTCTTATTATCATATTATTTATCATATTTGATACTGTGTAATAATACATAAATACTGGCACTTTTTAAATATATAACAAATACTCATAATTCCTTTTTATCTTTTTCATCATGTCACGTTATAATATCTATAATATTTATATATATATATTTTTTATCTTTCATTCATTAGATGTATAATGACACATGGGATGCCTATGAATACTTTTCTCCTTTGAAAGGAGTACTCTCTCTCTCTCTCTTTCTCTCTATATATATACATTTTCAGTTTCCCCAAGGCCAACGGTATTGATGAGGAGGTGAGTGTAGATAAGCGATTTAGAGAGGTCAAGTTTGGAAATGGCATTGTAGGGCCCAGTGGAGCCGAAGGACGCCACCCCTGAGGCCTTAGAAGAAGAAGGAAAGGAGAGGTAGGGCAAAGCAGAGCGGAGATATTGAAACCACCGAGCCTATGTTTGGAGTGCAGTTCATTATGCAGTTTTGAGGATAGGCACGAAGCCATGCATCTAATAAAAACGAAATTACGTGCACGTGGTTAATGTGAGATTCTTCCCATGCATTGGCATGGATTTACTATACTCATACTTCAAACCACCAAAAGAATGAAGTATGAGTATAGTTTATGACAACGAAAATTTGTACTAAAAAAACTAAGCATCCCAAAGAATCTGTTAGACAAAGGCATTTGTAAATGATCTCGCTCTCTCTTTCAATTATGATCAACAACACCCACCAATCACCATCGGTTGGCTCCAAATTGAACTTAAAAGGTTGATTCCTCTCAACTGCATGCAGTGCTCTTCAGCATCGATCCATCATTGAGCACAGATGATCACCACTGCCAGCTCGATATTAATATGTACTGCGGTTTTTTTTTTTTTTTTTGGTATAGCATCTTATCCCCAATGACGTAATTTTGTCATAGTCAGGTTTAAGCACATTAATTAGAAGAGTTTAGGGGGATCAATATTGCAAAACTTTATTGTATGGTCATAATAAAATGAAAGAAAGAAGGGGTCTTAATTTTTTAGAATGTATATATATATATATATATATATATATATATATATATATATATATATATATATATATATATACCATGATTTCGGTCCAACTCCTTGATTTTTTTTAATTTAACATTTTTCCAATGATATATAAACATGTGGATGTACCCAAAAAAAAACATGTAGATTTTGTATTCTTTCGTGTAATAAAGATTCATACCATATAACACTACTGCAATTTATAAGAAACTATAATTAATTGAACTAATTGTGCCTGAGGCTATTAAATTTGTGTATCAAAAATCAAATTAAAGAATATTGAGGAAGATTAACTTAGATGTTTAAACATGAAATATGAGTAATTGTAAATCTTTTGATAAATATTTTTAATTTTTATGGATAAAAAAATATATATGTATCAAGGTAAGATTTACAAGATTATTTATATTTCAATCCTTATAAAAAAAATGCAATTACGGAAAACTACAACAAAGATTATCACCCTGGACGTAACCTTTCAGACATGACTTATGATTGTAAACAATATTGAAAATTCAAACCAAAAAAAAAAATCTTGCAGTTGCGACCTTTGATATATTATTGAACAATAGTTAATTGACGTGTACGTAGTATGCTATACGGATATAGATTCAATTATTGACAAAAAGATAAGATTGAGATTTGAAACTATAAGATACGTCTCGAAGTCAACAAATCAAACTGAAAGGTACGCGTATTTCATTTCTAGACAAATCCAGTCTAGTTAGATACGATGTTAAAACTGCGACCTATAAACAGCTGGCTAATTGAGTTTTATGCAACTGGGTGGATTGTGCGTATGGATTAATTCCAATTTTATTGCAAGCATTAGAGATAGGTAAGGAATAAAAATATTAAGAGAGATTAAAAATAAACCAATTTAATATTTATAATTATGTGAATAAATCATAATTTTATCTCTTTTATATATATAAAAAAAAGAGTCTAGGCACATAAATATTTTAAAAAGAATAAAGAGGGAGTGGTCTAAATCCATAACTACCTCTCTTTAGATCTGTACTTAATTAAAAATATAAATATAAAATTCATATAATAACACGATATAAAAACGTTTCGTTATTAGGATTTTTCCGTCCGTTTCTTTTAATATTAAAAGTTAAATTTTAATAAAGCTCTCAGCAAAAATGTATAATATTTGTACTATTTTTTCAACACATCATTCATGTTGTTTCTTTCATTCCTTTTTTTGTAAAAAAATTTAAATGAAGATAATATTATTCATTAAATTTTTTTTATCTTAATCCTCCAATTCATGAGAAGAAAATGATATCAATTAATTCG
This sequence comes from Glycine soja, assembly GCF_004193775.1. NCBI lineage: Eukaryota > Viridiplantae > Streptophyta > Magnoliopsida > Fabales > Fabaceae > Glycine > Glycine soja. The sequence goes on along the minus strand of NC_041003.1, from coordinate 15,299,788 downwards.
AAATTAGATTAAAAAATAAGTAAAGTCTAACAAAAAATTATTTCGATCAATAATCAAATGTAGATAATACTTGAATAATTTAATTTTAACTTGAGGAGATTAACTACTTATATCTAATCATAAGCAAATGAGAAAAATTAAGGATGTAATGGCAAATGTTGAAAAACAAGTTAGGAGGTTAATGATACACTTAAAGAATGCAAACATTTATTGTGGTAACAACTTTCGCTTGAAGATGCCGTGTGTAGGGGTTTGAGCCACTCCTTCATTAACAACAAAAAAAAAAAAAACAAATTCTTACACATTACATTTTATCGGAACAACTTTATCTTCAAGAAAAATAATAATGTTTTACTCCATTTTCTTACAAATTCTTCTATTATCTTTTATGATAGATATTTATATTTCTTACATATTAAACATTTTTACTTTTCATCCCATACTTATCATAAAAAGTAATAAAAAAAAAACTGGTAGGAAGATATAGAATTGTTAAGAAGTTAATCTCATCATGTCTAAATAGGAAAATAGTTTTTAAACATCCTAACCAATTAACGGAGATAGAAAAAAAAACATTAATATGATAAGATATTGATGATGGAGTATTTAATATTTTATTGAAAGACTAAATATTATGTCGCGGATGATTATTTTTACTTTTTCTTACGATTTTCATGTTAAATATTTTTTATTTTAGTTTGTCAACAAATATTGTAAGGTACTGGTTAACAAGATCCTTTAATATTTAAGGGTGATAAAATATAAGGGTGTGTTTGGTTTACATTTTCATTTTCTGTTTTTATTTTCCGTTTTCATTTTTTGAAAACTGTTTTCATTTTCAAAATATTAAAATTCTAAAAACATATTTAATTTGACTTCTTGAAAATTGGTTTAGGCATTTCATCTATTCAATAAGAATATATGTTCTGAAAAATTGGTTTAGGCATTTCAACAAACACCTTATTAGCAACAAAAATCTTTTTAACCCTAGCACACAAGACTGTACCATCACCACCCTCCACTGTGTCGTCGAACCAATCCTATTTGCCGACATTACACCTCACCACTAACAAGCAGTTGAGGATGCCACAAAACCTACCCAGAAGGGAACAAAATCGTTGAAGCCCCATAACTACTAACTAGACTAATTTAGGTTGCAATAGGATTTTGGTGTGATAGGTGACGGTGCATGACGTTTTGATAGTGGAGGTTGGGTCGCCGACATTTGGGTTGATGATTGTGGGGGATAGGGTAGTGCAATCGGTTTAAATTATGGTTTGGTGTTTGGAGGTGTGGGTGGTGGTCGTTTGAGGCATTGATGATGGAGTTTGGAAGTAGGTGGTGGTGCGTTTTGGACTGGTGATGGTTTCGTTAGATAAATGTTGAAGGAAAAGAAGATAGGAGAAGGGTAGGTCGAGAGTATCGAAGACGAAGCTGGTAACAAAGTTGATAGTAATTACGACTTATGTCACCACGTTTTTCTTTTAGAAAGAACATTGAAAACGACAAATCTTTATTTTCAGTTTTCAGTCTTTTCTTGAGAATATTTTACCTGAAAATATTTTCAAAATTTAAAATACACACATTTTCAAATGTATTTTCTGTTTTTATTGAAAATGAAAACAGAAAATGAACACACCAAACACCCCCTAAGTATTCATCCAAATAATATGTTCCATCCATTCTATTATCATTGTTATTCTTTTATACAAATCAAGAAAAACTAATAAATAAATTAAAAACAAAAATAATTTTACAAAATTAACTTTATGAATATCATTAATTTATTTTTAGATTTTTTTAATTCATATCATTAATATTATAAAAAATAATTAATTAATATTACATTAAAAAACTAAAATAATAATTATTTAATTTTTTTTTTACACAACCATTATTATTAAAAGTAAGCAGCATCCATGGTTTTGACAAAAGTTAGATGGTTTGACTACACGTTAACATGTGAGTTGTCCTGAACATATATACTACACCTGCACGAAGGGTTCAAAGATGGCAACTCCAATCCGTATATAAAAGAGAGGTCCCTCCAAGTTCATTCATACAATACTTGTCATAAGTCACAACCATGGATAATTCCAACCTTCAACGTCTCTTCACTCTCTTCCTTTTTTCCCTAATTGCACCCTCTTTGGCTCAACAATCCTTCAGACCCAGAGCCCTCGTTGTCCCAGTTAAAAAAGACGCTTCCACCCTCCAATATATTACTCAAATCAAACAAAGAACACCACTCGTCCCAGAAAACCTAGTACTTGACATCGGTGGCCAATTCCTGTGGGTCGATTGCGACAACAACTACGTCTCCTCCACTTACCGCCCCGCACGGTGTGGCTCCGCCCAGTGCTCCCTCGCCAGATCCGACAGCTGCGGAAACTGCTTCTCCGCCCCAAAACCCGGCTGCAACAACAACACGTGCGGCGTCACGCCAGACAACACCGTCACCGGCACCGCCACCAGCGGCGAGCTCGCGCAAGACGTCGTCTCCCTCCAATCCACCAACGGTTTCAACCCTATACAAAACGCCACCGTTTCGCGCTTCTTATTCTCCTGCGCCCCAACCTTCTTACTCCAAGGCCTCGCCACCGGTGTCAGCGGCATGGCCGGTCTCGGCAGAACTAGAATTGCTCTCCCCTCGCAGCTCGCTTCCGCTTTCAGCTTCCGTAGAAAATTCGCCGTCTGCCTCTCATCTTCAAACGGCGTCGCTTTCTTCGGTGACGGACCCTACGTTCTTCTCCCCAACGTCGACGCTTCTCAGCTACTCACCTTCACGCCGTTATTAATTAACCCCGTTAGCACCGCCTCTGCTTTCTCCCAGGGAGAGCCTTCCGCCGAGTATTTCATCGGCGTGAAATCGATTAAAATCGACGAAAAGACAGTGCCGTTAAACACCACTTTGTTGTCCATAAACAGCAAAGGCGTTGGTGGAACCAAGATTAGTTCCGTTAACCCTTACACTGTTTTGGAGGATTCTATCTTCAAAGCGGTGACGGAGGCTTTCGTGAAAGCTTCTTCTGCTAGGAACATAACGAGGGTGGCTTCTGTGGCGCCGTTTGAGGTGTGCTTCAGTAGGGAGAACGTGCTCGCCACGCGGTTGGGGGCGGCGGTGCCAACTATTGAGCTTGTGCTGCAGAACCAGAAGACGGTTTGGAGGATTTTTGGAGCGAACTCGATGGTTAGTGTGAGCGATGATAAGGTGCTATGCCTTGGGTTTGTGAATGGAGGTGAGAATCCGAGGACTTCGATAGTGATTGGAGGATATCAGCTGGAGGATAATCTTTTGCAGTTCGATTTGGCTACTTCAAGATTGGGATTCAGCTCTTTGCTCTATGGAAGCCGAACTACGTGTGCTAACTTCAACTTTACCTCCGCTGCGTAGAAGGAAAACGTTTCAATAATTAGCATTATCTCATTCTCATTCATAATAAATGCCGCCTGCGGAATTTAGGTTGAGCTTCGCAACTACGAGTTTCAAATAAACTGTTAAACACAAGTATTTTATATTTCCTTTTGATACATACAGGGTTCATGTTTTTTAATTTGGATAAGCCCCTACATGGTTCATGTATCTTATAAGTTTGAATATTTGTTCAGAGACAAACGTAATCCAAGTGTGGGACACCTTCATTGCTCTTTGTCTTGCATTATATACACATTTAAATGCATATTTTTTATTAATAAATATTAATGCTTAGTATTGCTAATTTTTTTTGTTAGCGAAAGATTTGAGTTTATGATTGTTTTTTATCATTAAATCAATTTTATATTTGCTTTTGATAATACATGTTAATATTAGCTTTTAGATAAGATTCATTTACATGTATATAAATGGATTTTAATTTAATCAATCTCTTTTCAGTAATTAAAATACTAGTAATAGTTTTCTTAAAATATGTTTTCCTGGTCAACTTCGAACACACTTCTTGACACAACTTCATGACACGGATGAAAGATACGTCACTTATGACTTCATATGGCCAACAATGTTCCCAACATCGGAGTCAATTCAACCTCAACTTGACATGACTTCATCACCATTCGCCACAGCTTCAACACTTCACCGAAGCCCAAGGTTGTACGCTCTTCGAGTTAGATTTAATTAGTTTATTTCACAAGGTTAAACGTTAACTTAATTATAGTGGATAGTTTATTGGATTCTCAAAGTAATTATACTGGGATTAAATAACTCTGATAAATTATTAATGTAATTAAAAAAAATTATACCAATCATCTTTAAGTATATAGAAAATCTCATTTATTAAGAGTTGTTTAACCTTATTTTTAATTGAGATAAGATAAACAATGCCATAACTTTTTACATATAAAATTCTTTTATCAATATAAAAGGGCATATAAAGAGTATCTTTTTAGAATTGGGAAAATGGCCCCCCATTTCCCATTGGGCCAAGCATATAAAATTGGTTTCCCCGGCCCAAATTTTCTATGGGCTGTATTTTTTTTTTTTGCCAGGACAAGTCGGTGGTTTGTTAATCAAGATTGAATTGATTTATTTTTCTTTTTCTTTTTTTTTCTAAATTTGTATAAATTAAAGTTTTTCCCCCTAAAAAAGTGGACTTATATTTCTTGAGCCCGACCTGGCCCATTTTGTCATTTTACTTTTACAATTAATTTAACCGATAGTTTTACAAAGCTCTTTAAACTTCATTAACTTATTCGTTATCAGTAGTCATAAGCTATAGGTTTAATTAACCCGTTTGGAGTGGGCTAGCCCATTTTAATGACTCTATTTGCACCGATATATATGGAGTTAAAGGCTATGGCATCTCAAGTCATATTAACCCAACATATCTTCCCTTAATTAGGCCTATTTTGGTTGTGTTTTTATTTTTTTTACAATAAGTGGTAACGAGATTTATATCTAACACCCTCGTACAAACTGCCCATCATTTGTTCACAATTCTAGCTCTCACTAACCTTATCATTCCTTGTTGTGTTGTCCGAATAAAAGACATCCCAACGTTGACTCTACCTTTTATGCTTCATAAAGCTTGGAGTTAGGACACTATATATATATGCATAATAGAGTCAAACTTAATACCATTAAGCACGTAAATCAATTAGTATGTGAATGTTCTTTTTTAATCATAATAATTTTGTCTGAGTTAAATATAATTATCTTCAATTAAAATACATGTGGTATAAATCAACAAAAAAAAAAGATATTGTGAACCTCAATAGAATTAATTGTTAGTGTGACCTAATTAGCAATTAATTCTTTTAATTTGTGCCCTAAATCAGCAGCCTAACAACCATTATAAAAAGCCTCTAGCAGTTGCTGGCATATCAATTTTCTTGAAGTGTAAGCTTTTCTATTTTACTTTTCTCTTTGTTTCTTGTACTTTTTTTTTTTAATTTCTTTCCTCGTACAATCGTGTTTCATACTAACCTAATTGTTTAACATCCATCCGACCACCAGAAACTAACAAGGTTTGGTACCATTGAAGAGGAGAGAAGGGGCGAGGAGGAGCGACAATTTGTGATTGTGACAATTTTGGATGCGCAGAATAGGACGGAAATTTTCAAAAAAATATGGTCGAATCCATGGTTAAAATTATCCACTCTAAACTCCGAAGACTACCGAAGAAATGCGCAGAAATTGACATCCTTGGTCCGTTTTTGTGTTTTGGACGTGCCATCACTTGCAGCCTATTTTCTCACGTCTGTTGGAATTTCTAACAACGTCTTCTATAACAATATTATAATATAATAAATAATATTAATAATCATAATAATAATATATTTTTATTTAATATTAATTTCTCTTCTTTTATTTATTACTTATCACATTACTTTAATTCAAATATTTTTCTTCCTATTTTATTTCTCTTCAATCAAATTATCATTATTTTTACTCTATTTCTTTTATCTATTTTTCTTTTTTTCTATTCTCATCTATTCTCTTTTACTATCTTCTTTGCTCTCCCTCATAGCCAATCACATCCTTAAATATTAAATATTGTTTAAGAATGATAAAATTTTGGTTGTTTGGTTTGGTCATAAATATGAAACAGGTACACAGGTACAATCATTAACATTTCACATCCTTATTTAGTTGGTGCCTTGAAGCTGTCACCCTTTGCATTTATTTAGGTTTTGTCTCCTAAACCCTAAACACTACTATAATTTTAATTATTTCAATAAAACTACTTTGGTCAAGAATTTACTTTTTTTTTCAGATCGAAGTCAATTTTTTTACTTACTTTTACCGTGAGTTTGTGATTTTATATTAATGCAATAATGTGAAATGATGTGTGGTAAATATGATTTATTGTAAGTATTTTTATTGTTTTTTTAAGCAAAAGTGATGGATCGGAGAGGTACCCTAAATTACCACCTTGAAGATGAGATTTCATACTAGATTATTGATCGATTAGAATTGAAGATGAAATTACAATTTTATAATATTTAATATATTTTATTCAATTAATTGAGTTAGACTTATTGATATATTATTAAAATTTAGGTATAAGTTATAATATAATAACTAACTGTAGAAGCATATATAATATGAAGTTTTGATGATGACTAAGATGAGCACGATTCAAGTCAAGAATCTAGAAATGCAAGAAGAACGATATACTTAGTTAGGATCTTAAAAATAATTTCTTAATTGACATTGCACAGGTTTAGCTAAAGGAAATATTTTACAAAAGTTTTTTAAGAACAATTATCTTTTCAAAAATATGATATTTCCTCTTTGATATTTTAAATTTAAAGCTGAAGAGTTATAACTCTTCATAAACTAAATATGTAATCGATTACCAGACATACAAAATTCAAATTTTAAGTCTGAAGAGTTACAACTCTTCAAAAACTAATTGTGTAATCGATTACCACATTTATGTAATCGATAACTATTAAGGAATTTTCGAAAATAACTCCCAAGAGTCATAATTATTCAAGAAGTTTTTGAATGAACATCAAAGGCCTATAAATAGGTGACCTGGGATACGAAATTCCTTAGAGTTTTTCTGAACAATATTGTCTTATCCTCTCAAAATCAAATTGTCTTATAACTCTCAAAATATTCCTTGTCCAAGACACTTGCAAATTCAATAAGGAATCTTAAGCGATCTTCTATTGTAATATTCTTTTCTTAAAGAGAGAATTATTCTTCTTATTCAAAGATATCTGTTTAAGAGACCGATGATCTCTTTAGTTGTAATGATATCTGAATACAAGGGAATGGTGTTCTTGTGTGGTTTAGAGTTTGCAAAAGGTTTTTTACATGATAATGGAAATCTCAAACGGGTTGCTTGGGGACTGCACGTAGGCACAGGGTGTGGCCGAACCAGTATAAAATATAAGTTTGCATTCTCTCTTCCCTTAAATTTCTTTTATTTATTGTTGTTTATCTTTTATTTTAAAGAAGTTTATTTTATATTTTAATTTAACCCCCTAATTAAGATAAATGGGGTCACTTGTCGAACACTAACATATATTAGTTATTTTTTTATATATAATTAGTAAATTTGTTTATCTTTTTTAATGTAATTATAAAAATATTGAAGGAACAGAAAAGTATTATAAAAGAAAGAATTTAATAATTTAACTTAATGACAATATATAGTAACATTTAAAGTAGTTATTATAAAAATTAAAGTATTTAACATATTATATACTTCATCCATCTCATTATAATTATCATTTTAAGTTGTTTCACATAAACTCATAAAATCTAATAAATAAATGAAAGACTAATAATTTTATAAAATTAACGTTATCATTATTAACTCATTTTTAGTTTTTGTTGTCCATATCATTAATATTATAAAAGATATAAGTAAAAAAATATCATTAATGTTACATTAAAAAATTAAAATGAAAATTATTTTAGAATAAATTTTTTCTTCTAACAAGATGATTTAATAATCATGTTTATATAAGCAATCCAATTTATGTCACATCAATGTTAAACAACCTAATTAATTTTCTCTCAAATGAATATTTTTATTAATTAATTGCTTAACTCACAAATATTTTATTTTTTATATTTACAAATTTAAGCAACTCATGAGTAATAATTATTTATATAAATAATTATTCAATTTTAAACAATTTAAAATTGACATGTGACACATTAAAATAATATTATTATTTTAAAACAAACTATTAAGTAATTCTCATTATATTTAAATAACAGTACATTGTCATTTAAATTAAATTCTAAAAGAAATATGAAAGTAAATATTACTAAATAGTACTACTAAAGAAATGAAAAAGAATTTCTGAACCAATACAAACATAAAATTACTATTATATTTTGATAAAGACTGCTTATTAAAATTCAAATTTAATGAATCAGACAATCTGTCTCTTTTCTAATGATTTCGTGCATACCTAAAATAAACTTGCGTTTACTCAAGATTCTTTTTGCTAAAAGTGGTTTTCGGTCGTGGCAGAATCTGTTTGGTGAATGGAGGGGGCAGTGCATGGCGTCCACCTCAAAAGTTGTAGGAAATCGCCGACCTCGAAACCCGCCTCAAGTCAAGTTCGTGTCTTTTCAAGGTTGAGAACAACCAAGAACCAGAGCGACACAAGCACATGACTGTCTCTCTTCCTAAACCGAATGAACTGCGACCTTTAAACCAATCTTCTTACATAATGGTCGTTTGAAAATCTCGTATTTTCATCTGGGTTTCCTTCAAAATCATTTTTTTTTGTTTCCCTTTCTTCACTTCCTCTGCCCTTCTTGTCTTGGTTCTTCTGTTTTAAGCAGCTTTCTCTTGTTGATCATTAATCATGTCAATATTTAAGGTGACTACTGACAACCCTGTCTTTCCCTCCTCGTATTTTTTATATGCTGAATTAGATAGACATTATCTTTGTTTTTTTCCCATATATCCTCGTAATTTTGACCTGCTGAATTTGACAGGATTTCTGTTCATTTCCTATTTATGAGGGGCGCATTGTCAAGTTTTTGTTTACTTTTATTGATTGTTTTTGTTTATGCTTGATAGAAGGAAATCTTGTTCACCTGTTGTTGATCAGTTTGTAATGTTGAACAGTTGAAGTTAAAGAGCGTTCTGCTGCAATCATATAAATTAAGGGTTTCAGGTTGTTTATTAAGTTCGTGTTTCGTTAATGGTTAAGGCTCCTTAGTTAAATGCTTGTCTTTCATAACTTATATTCAATGCATAGTTTGTAAATCTGGGGGAAAATTAAACACATTATAAAAATTTACTTTCTAAACTATGTATGTTGACTTATGAATTGTAGCTCACCTATACTCAGATTGATTCTTTTTTCTTTTATGAATAAAACTTGGGTGCAGTATTTTTCATTTTTGTGTGCTATTCTCTAATTAAAATTTGAGTTTCGTCCTACCCATAAAGGTCAATCTTAAAGGTTGAACAAGTTACCATAGTGAAACTTTAATTTTGACAGCAGAGCAACGCTAGAATAGCTAAAGTACCGTACTTCAATGTTGTTCTTTTCTTATACTTTTATTACTGGCATCTGTTGGGCGCTAGGTTTGGAATTTTCGACTCTTATAGTGTTTGATAAAATTGAAAAACTCTGCAGTGAAAATGTGTTCTGCTTTTTCTTTCATTTTTAGAGATGAAATTGTAGGAAACTATTTGTATTTAATATAATTAATAAAACAAATTAAAGGAAAATATTTTCATTTACACTATCCTTTCACGTATAGGATGTATTCACCCCATGGATTTGCCACAAGTGCATGCTGATCTTGCTGTTTATATGTGAATTGAATATCTTAAATTATTGGAAAGCTGATCTCCAACAGTCTGTCAAGAATACCAAAGTTCATAGATGATTGATATGGAATTTTCCTCTCTTAGTTTACTATACTTCCTATGCTATTTACTTATTTATACTTTGTACTAGTAATGTCATGACGAATCATCTTTTCCAAAGAGTGAATTTTAGTGCTTCTAAGTAGCTTACCTTGAGTGTTTAGTACTGAATCAGTTGTTATAATCACTCATTCTCTGCTTTGCTATATAGTGTTTTCTCATAGTTAAACCCGGACAATATGGTGAGAAGAATGTTTATTACGAAGGATATAGTACCGTTGTTACTTTTTTATTATTAGTTTAGCTTCTCAAGAACTAATTCGATGCTGATATTATCTTCACTGCAAACTTAGATTACTTCTTAAATGCATTCAGCCGATAAAAAAAAAAACTTCTTAAATGCATAATAACAAGTTCTAAAACAGACTTATGGCTTTACTAGTCAATACACTTATTATTTCATAATTGCAGGCTTTGAAGCAGTATCTGTCACTAGTCTACATTCAATCTGATTTGCTGTACTGGAGTGTCTAGAAGAGACGTTATTTGGTATATTGACAAAAGCAATATCTACAGTTCCACCTATGTTACAGGGTATATTGATACAACATGCCTTACTCTTCTTACTAATCTTAGGTTTTAGAAAGCTCACATTTATTTTGAATTCCAACCTTCTAATTCACAATTAAGTTTCTTAGATGAGAGAGATTTATTAATTTTCACTCTACTTTTAGAAATTTGAGCTGATCAATTACTCTCCCACAATATGTTAGTACCAATATTTTCATTGAAATTAAAATTAAAGTAGTAGTTATTTTAATACGACAAGTTTATGCTATCACGAATCTTATGTAGCTTTCTTCCCTATCCCCGAGTCATTTTTGCCTGTGAATGATGATGTATTCTAGTTCTAGGTAGGGTGTGAAAATTACTAAGATGTGTACGGTTATGGCAGATTTAATATATTATTAAATGTTACATATAAATCTCTACCAGGAAGGGTGGTCATATTTAGTATTTGACCATGTCCAAAGGCACCAGTCTTTACAGAAATGAGATTACCATGTTACCAAAACATTGTATGCCCCATTATTGGCCAATGTATTAAAAAGTAGTAATTCATTCTGTTTTCTACATTTCTGTGTTTGCTATTTTGATTTGAATTATGTTCTTTGACAGTCACAGGATTATTGTTATGGCAGTTGCACCTGTTGAGAGTATAACCTCGCTGAGTAGTGATCTCTTCTATGACATATTACGACGTCTTGATGGCCCAACGCTGGCTAGTGCAGCTTGCACTTGTGCATCATTTTCTTCCATCTCTAAAGAAGAGAGTTTATGGGAAAATGTGTGTTCTTCTGTGTGGCCTTCAACCAATAGGGAAGATGTCAAAAGTTTAATATCTTCTATCGGTGGATACAGAAAATTCTATGCAGATTGTTTTCCTCTTATTGTAAACAAGGAGGTAGGAGAGTATCAATGGAACAACAATCTTCAGTACCCTGATGATTGGACTGAGGCCGAATATTATGGGGACATGATTGAATTTGAAAGCATCTCTCCATCAGATTTTGTTTCCATTGTGGATATCAGGTTTAAGGAGAAACCAATCTGCTCCAAAGTTCTATGGGGAATTCCGAATGCAAATGGCTATGATGAGTGGTTCTTTAACTGTCCTTTCCGGATTGATCTTCTCAGTTGTGCAGATAGAGATGATAATAATGATGGTGTGGTTACCCTTTCAGTATCTGATGGATTGCCACCAATTACATCCATGGAAAGGGAAAAGAAAGATGGGAAACTATGGCAGGAGCTTCGTGATGGTCTCTTGCTTAGTTGGATCATAGTAAACAAGAAAATAAAGCAATCTGCTAATCTTGCAAGCTGGAGCCCTTTAGATGGACAAAGGCATTGGCCTACAGACAAGGATTTTGTCTTTCGTTTTGGATCTGTTCTCTCTGCCAAGGGCATTCTTCCTTCTGAAGCAGTGCAGTGCATCCTCATTATGAAGTTTAGAGTGGTTCACATTGAAGAAGAGGGTGTTCAAACAAATCTTAAGGCAACAGAGCTGAGTATGCAGTTGGAAGACATGGAATGTGCTCATGTTAATGGGAGGAACAGTTTGCTTATTCTTAAGGAAGCACTTAGCTGCCGAAGGAGCAACAATTTTAGTGAAGTACTTGAATCCTGTCTTATGTACTCAAAAGTGCAAAATAAGTTGAAAGAGGAGAAGATTAAAAACGAAAGTAGGTTGGACACACTTTGCATTTTAAGTGGCATTGTTGCTGTAATGACATTTTGGTACTATGTTTTGTGATATGGTATGGCATTGTTCGTTTTACTGGAATAAGCTAATGTTGATCTAGCAGATGATCAAATTTGGCACTAACATAAGATTCCGAATAAAGTAACTAATTGATGAAAGCTTCATTTGGTTTGAGATTTGAAATTCTATCAATATGAAACTTTTGCAAATTGGCTTGCATCAGCAGGAGCTGATATTACGAATATGTTTGGCTGTTTCATCCCTCAGTTTATGAGCTATAAATATCAATTAATTCTGCACTTGTTTTCAATGAATATGAGCTATAAATGATTTTTTCAAATATTTTTTTTTAAAAAAGAGGGATCAACTTACTCCAAGTCTCATCCTAATCATTCATTTTCTTGAAATCTAATGGTTGTAATGAATAACTAATCTTAACCATTAAATTTCAAGAAAATGAATGATTAAGATGAGGATTAACTTTTACAGTTGTGATATATTGCTCCAAAATTGCAACTGAAAAATTAAACTATATTCATCCAATTTTTCATGTACATATGTAAATTTTTGAGACATTAAAACACATAATGAACCCTTTCTTTTAATATCTGTAAATATTGGTTTGGTTGGTAATGCGCTTAATTAATCTTGCCTCCTTTCAAAAATTCATTAATGTTTGTGGTTTGTTACCTTTTAGTCTTCCAAGCTGGTAATTTATTAGTAAGTGATAGCAGTAATTCAGTTGGTATATGCATATACTTCTCAAATCTCAATATATAACTTAAAATTCAGAGGGAAAAAAAAAGGAATTGATACATAAATCAAACCTTTCATATAAAATCAATTTATTTAACATGTTTGGAAGCTCTTTCATCTATGCTCTTCAAAATTTTCTTCACATATATGATAATAATAAAGCAGGCATATAAACCGGTTTGACCTTTTCTTGACATATATGACAATTTCTTTTCATATAAAAGAGTTAATTTAATCACGCACTCACTAATTCTATTATTGAGAAGCTTTACATTCAGGTTAGAAATTTTATTATCTTGTTCAACATGTAAAGGAATCAAAACCCAAAGTCAAAAGCAAATGGAAATCAAAATGAGACTTGATGAGCGAATAGGTCGTACTAGACTAGTATTTTTGACTTTATAAGTAACCCATACATACATTTGTGGTACACAAACAAATTTATGGCTTACAAAGCTTTGCGGTGGAAACAGAAATCCAAAGCTCCAATAATTCTGTATCTCAATCATCAAATGGGTACTGCTCATACCTGATTGTACAATCATGCAGCACCGAACGAGCTCCTACACGTTTCGGACACCCGTTGAACATGGCTGTTTTAGAAGCACCAAGACAGGTTTTGCAGTCAGTGGCAGTCAGATTAAGGTTGCAAGCAGCATGTCCATAGGCAAAGGCATTAGGATATGGAGAAATGTTGTAGTAATCGTAGTTTTTCCTGGTTGGAGTCTCTGTCTCCAATTCTCTAACAACATAGGATAAACTGACAGCAAAAGGATCACCTGAGGTGTACGCCCCAACGTTGCACAGAATGACAGTGATGTTGGTGTTGGGAACACTGTCAGCAACACTCCACAAGCACAACAAACCAATCGCAGCCGCTGCAATTTCTGAAGGAATGCCCATCTTCTTATGGTCTTTGATTAATTTCTATAACACAACACTTTTATATTTTGTGGGCAGGTTTGAGTCTTCTTCACAGTTTTATTTATTTATTGTTTGTCTTTTTCTGATCAAGTTGCAATTTGCATGTTTTCATTCACATTCCAATATTTAATATTAATAAGCACATATTCTTTGTTGGAACATGATTTCTTACCCTCCTTTTCTTATACTTCTTTCTATTGGCTAATAAGATATTTGAAGATATTTGTGATATGTTTTTTTTATCCATAATACAAATTACAAATTGTAATAATTCATACAACTTGTTCAATCTATTGAATGTGACCCGTTTAATAAAAAATATGTGATTACTAATGTGTTTGACACTTTGATTAATAAACTAATAATTAGTTATCAATCATTAATCTCTTAAATACATAGCACACAATACATAAACATATACTCAATTTTTAATATAAGAGAAGTGACAAAATGGTGTGTGAATAATATTATAGTTGATATTTTTCCCGAATAGTTCAAGGACCTTCTCATTAATTTAACCCATTCTTAATTCAAACGGAGCCAATAATAGAGAACCCTGCCTGTTGCCGGCCATTTAAACTTATTGCACGTGGATGTGGATGTCTGGTCATTTGGCACTCAAGTAAAATTTGAGGGGTGGTTATACTAAAATATATGAGTTAATGAAAAACTAAAAAGTTTGTCAAAAAAAAAAAAGGATACTGGTTCTTTTGCTCACGAATTGTTCTAAAATTTCACGTATGCCTCTAGCAACTACTTAACTAAATATCTCATTTCATCCGGTCTAAGACCAAAGAGTAAATATACCTTCTTAATCCTTGTATGGATTTATATATAGGAAGAATGTATCACTATCACAGAAAAGGTTTTATTTACAGACTTAACCGTTAATGATGTTAGTGTCAGGGTTATTATTTAACCATCAAATAAATAATCATGTTATATACATCGGCCTTACAAATAGCGATTAGCAGTTTAGCAACAGATGAAATCGTGAAACCATTTTTAATTCGGCCACTAATTGATTTGGCGACCGAACTTTTGGAGTATATTATTAATATATACACAAATATCAAACACATATTTGAATAACAAATCATTGGTTCAATGAATGGATGACAGATCAAACTGCTGAACCCTCAAGAGATTGGCGTCTAAGAAGAGACAATAGTACTTGAATGAGCACGAAAACCGGCAATGTCTCCAACTTGCTCCACTTCTTTGGCCAGTTCTTCTACTTTATCCACCACTTTCTTGAGCAAGAACACGAAGCTTGCTACTGCCAGTGCATCAATATTCTCAATTGCTGCTATCTTGGACGTGGCAATCACCAAGCTTAACTCTGCTCTCGCTGCCTTCAACTTTGCTGATATTTGAGGCTCTGCCTCACCTTTCCTCATTTGATTCATGCTGTCTCCAAGTTCTTGCAGAGTCCACACAATCCGTGACCCAATTGCTTCACATGATTCCAATTGGACTGTTTGACAAACCGATGCCAATTCCATGGGCTAACAACAATCACCATTTAAACCCAAAATAAGCCATGGACCAAAATAGACCCACACTCATACATGCTGGATGTGACTTTTAAGTTACAACATTGAATTATTATATCAATTATATTATAAATAATTGATATTATTATATATAACACTAAATTTTTTAATATATATTTAATATATATATAAATTTATATAATAAATTTTGTGACAATTAATTTTGATCTAATAATTAATTTATTTACATATATAAATTTTTTGAAACTTATAAATTTTAAATAAAAATTATAGATTTCATAAAAATTTATATATATAAATAAATTAATTATTAGATTAAAATTAATTATCATAAAATTTATTATCTTACATGTGCATTAAATATATATTATAAATATTTAGTGTTATATATAGTGACATTAATTATTTTATAACATAATTAGTCTATTAGCTCAGTTGGTTAGAGCATTGTGTTAATTTATAAGTTTACGATAAATTTACAGATTACGAATACATAAACTTTCTCTTACGAATCATGAATCTATATCATCTCTACGGAAAAATAATATTGAAATTGTCTATCATATGTTGGATGTACCAGTAATTTGACTCGTGCGCAAAGCAATTTCCTAATACTATATATTTATGGACCAAAAGAAAAGCCTATTATCTTTTGTCATTTTGCATGGAATGTGTGAACAAAAGTAATTCACACTGAGGATTGCTGATATATCCAGTTTCCGATAAAAATAAAAATAAAAAGACTGCATTCTTAAATGTATTATTTAACTACCGTAGTTGAGGCTTGGAGGCAACCTCCCAGAGCAAGAATAATTGCAGCAAGTTCTCGAAGAACCTCTCCAATCTTTAGGTACTTCTCCCATGGATAGAAAAATCCAAATTTTCCATGCCATGGTTCCCATTTTGCGAAATTTGCCTGAAACACAGGATATATTTTTATTATTCACTTGCATATCCTTTCTTCGTCTCGATAAAAATTATACTATTACACTTCGTAAATTAAAATAAGCATGAAATTACAAGGATGTCTCATTTTACGTTAAAGCTTTCATAAGTATATATTTAATGAGTTTGTATGTCCTAATAGTGTAAAATAATAAATTATCATTTAAATTACTTTAAAATAATTATTTTAAAAATTAATAAATTTATCATATATAATAAATTATGATTAGATAACTTAAAATTTTTTTAAATTGTCAATCATAAAACCCTTTTTCTCATATTTAATTAACAACATATATATGATTCTACCACACAAGACGAACACGCGCTGGAGAATCTGTAAGTACCAGCATCTCATCCTTTGATTTGGAGTCCAACAGCGACTTGCAAACAGTGAAGCTAGCACCAGCCTTCTTATTTTCTTTTTCAGTAGCAAATTTGACATATTCCTCCAAGCAGCCTATAGTACGAAAGACAAAACTTTCTTTTTAGTTTAGCTATTACTTTGTAGAATTATGAGAGATGATGATAAACGTCTATTCCAAAATAACATGGATTAAGGTAGAAAGAGATTAAAAGGAATAACAAATGATAAATATAATAGATGATATGAAGAAAAAAATGAGAGAGCTAAAAATATAATAAAAAAATTAAACAAAAAGTAAATTTATTAAGATGATGATTATTTGATAGGGTGGGCCATAAGCCTTGCCCACATAAAAAAGAGTTATAATTTTATATGAAAGAGAAAGACAATATCTCATGGGCCTATTCTAAAGAAATTAATTTTGATTTTATATCAATATAATACAGGTGCTAATACATTAAAATTAAACTCTTCAACAAAACCCATTCTTGTCATCCACTTGGACAGGATGCAAATTTAATCACGACTTTATGCCTTAGAAATCAAATATGTATCTGGAGAGTAATAATATTCTCGAAAGTATCTTTTAGATGCGTATAGTATATAGTGGAATGCAAAGAGCTTCTAATGTGAAAATAAATTAAAAGTATATAGTCAGAGCTTGAGTATATCAAATGAAAATTAGCATTTTTTTTCTTTTTGGCGTGATGAATTAACTAGTTTGCAATGTTGAAATGCAAGAACACTGCTTCAAAAAAAAAGTGCACATTAAGATATACCACTTAATTTTGATACAGTACTCTTTCCAACATCTTATAAGTTTTTATCCGAGGAAGGATTCTTTTCAACCGATATAAAATGAAAGTTAATTATTTTATATTCTTTAATAATTTTGTAAACAAAATATTCTTTTATATTTTTTTTACTAAGTGGATTGATAGAAATTACAATTTTATATGAAATTGGTAAACAGTATAAGAGTGACAAGTTTTATATTGATAAACATTGATCCTCTTTTAATATTTTTTATTATTAAAATTCATGTCGCCCTTACTTTAAAAACTTCTTTTTTCGGTTATAAAAGAATCCATCAGAAAGTTAGTAAAAATAAACTATTATTTTTCAAAAGAAAATAAGTTGAACTAAAAACATTCACATATTTGATTATAAGTTAGTATGACAAATACTATGTTAATTATTCAAGTTGACTACGAAAAATTATAGTATAAAAAGGAAGAAACTAAATTTCTGTATATGAGTGATATACCTTGTAATGCATTGGCAAGGTGTTGGAATCTAGAGACAGTGGAATCATGAAGTTCATCGCTGGCCCACAAGGGGAAGACCAAGAAGCTCACACAAATGCACACAACGAAACCCATGACAATTGTTAAAAGACGTTCACTTGCTATTTTCCAAACTTTCTGATCTTGAATGCGCACACCAGACACCACAACCAAATTAAAAGTGAGGATAAAGATCATCACTCCGTAATCGTATCTCTTCTTCACACTAGGGAATAGGCGACAATATGTCGCAATTGTTCCTGAAATTAAAAGTTTGTCACTAACTGCTTAATGTTGAGCACTTTAATTAAATAAAGGCCCAAATCAACTTCCATCATCATACACAGAATATTAGTAGAACAACACGGAGTCTCCACAATGGAAAAATAATCCATATACACTTAAGAGCATCTCTGACCTAATATTTCTCCTTTTTAGTTTTTATGTATTTTAAATAAATCCAAATAATTACATATTACTACTTATTTTAATTTTTTTACTTTAAAACAATTTTTCTTTTCAATTCAATAATTTCAAAAAGTTCACAAGAAGGTTTTATAAATAACATCCCATCCTTATATATATTCATTCGTATTTCATAAATATACATGCGCACAAGATCTAGAAATTTTTTAAAACATGGGTGTTTAAATATTAATCACTTGTAACTTCATGGGTATTTGTTAATACTTGCTCCAAGAGACATCTCTTGATAAGAATTTATACTTTAATAAGATTAGAACCACATACTTTCAATCTAGTTGCTCTAAAAGTAAAATATATGGTAAACTTTAACGTAGAGAAATGGAAATGGAAAGAAGAGAAAATAAAAACTTAAATATTACTTTTGATAATACTTAAATGAGCAAATGAATTTTTATATATCGAATTTTATATAATTAAATTTGTAATTAATTAAATTAAGTTGTAACAAACTAAATTAATAATTAACTTGTAACTAACTAAATTAATTTTTATCTTTAATAATATAAATAATATAATAAATAATATGATGTGATAAAAAAATTAATTAATATTATTGAAGAAATATTTGATATTAAAAGTGTTTATATATCTTTACTCTTTAGACAATTGTGTCTTTCTTAAAGGAACCAGTGTTTTAAACTATGGTTATATTAGCAATAGTTAACGTGGCCATGCTCTCGATATTACAGTTTTAAAGGTTTTTATCTACGACTGCAATTGCAAAGCATTTGTCCTAAACTCTTTACAGTTTTGATTAATTAAACACAAACTGTAACTCTATAACTTGAAATAATTAAACCAACAGTTAAGAGGTTTATTAATTAGAAACTTACCAAAGATAAATACAGAAGTACCAATTATAATCGAGTTGCCAATTCCTCCGCCAACGTTTTGAGCCAAAACTGCGGCTATGCAACCCAGTCCACCTCCTAATATGGTTCCCATTCCGCGATTTAAACCTTTTCCTAGCGTAGCTCCTGCATGTTAATCAAGTAACTTTATATACATTGCTTCAAAGCCATGCACGAAGTAACTTCTGTATAAGAAGTAAGAGTTAATTACTAATGAAAGTACGTACTATACCCGCAGAAAATTCAAAAGTGACAACAACAGTCATGATAGCCCATATAGCATTATCTCCAACTTGCTCATAGAGAGGATCCACGAAGTACAGGAGTGAAATCAATACAAGGGAGATTCCAACTTTGATGCTGTGGATAATTTTTTTAGTGTCTTTCTTTTGCCTCAGATAGGAAGTGATGGGGAAAAGAGAGAACTGGATTAATTTGTTTTCTCTAAGACGGGAAAAAACGGGTGGAAGTGAAAGTGAAAATTGGAATGTTTTAGCATTCTTCGTTGGAGCAACATTCTCTTCTCCATTTGTAATGGATATTACATGAGTTGATTCCATTGTTGTCGTCTTTAGTACAACTCCCTTATGTCTTGTGTTCTCGTTTTTGTGTTGGAATTTGATTCTTCAGCTATAGCTAGTCGAGAAGGGTTTACTACTTATCATATTTATAGCATGCAAACGAGCAATAATATGGAGGATCAGGTATTCAAGTACGGTTGGTGAAGTACCAAATTGGTGGATCGTGGATACATGCGCTGGCCCAATTACATTCTGCCATACACATGACTAAGAAAGAAAATGAAGCAAGTACCACCAAGATCTTAATTAGTGCACTAAACCTTTTTTCTTTTTAATAAACATAGTGCACTAAACCTTAGTGGAACACGGCTTGCACACGGGAGAGTGTACCTTATTACGCAGACATGTGGAATGTTCTTTCCTAATCCCTCGTTATTAAGGATATATTTATTCTGGAAAATGTTCATAAGAAATGGAGAGGGTCAAGAGAGTCTTAATTGGCATTGTGCAGTGTCCAAAAATCATCAGAACATTTGTTTTAGAGATTAGATGGATAGATAGCTTTCGAAAAAATAGTAATTGATCTTTAAATAATGGCTTAAATATATTTTCATATATGTAATATATTTATTTTTCAGATGATTACTTATTAAGTTTTTTCATTCATTTTGTTATCTGATTTAAAAAAAAAATTGCATTTAATATTTGTTGTTAGTGTAAATTCTTTAAGTAATGACTTGATATTCTATTAGTTTGTAAGTGATGATGTGAAATTCTGATAGTTCACCAGATTATAACTTAAGAGACCAATACTAAGCACAAGTGTCAAATGTAAAAATCTAAACAAAATCAGGTTACAAAATAAATAAATAAAATTAATTGATAATAATATAAAAAATTAGTATATTACATAAAAAAACATATTTAAAACTTAAATAATTATGTAATTTATTATATATATATATTTTGAATATGTATGATTTTAATTAATAATTATATATAATTATTAATTAAAAAGGTGGACTTTCCCTCGTTAAAGTTGAGATGAGATCGAACCAGTACCCACGAGTTCAACTTTAACTGTCATGCCTAGTGAAAAGAGATATTAACTTATAGTATATATATAATTATAGGTTGAAAAATATTAATAATACATTTTTAAGATATAATTAGATGAAATTTATTAGATAATATTTAGTTGTGTTGAATATAAAAATAAGGAATCAAAGTGAATAAGTGAGAAAACATATAAAAATAGAATATATACGGAAATATAAATTGTCTGATTAAAGAGAAATAAAGTAAAAAATAACTTATTGTCATGATTTGGTTTTATAAAAAATACTATTATTATTATTATACATGCGTGTAACAAAAAAAAAAAAAAGAAAAAAAGATGACATTGCAGTGCATAGTCGATTATGGCAACCGCCTGAAAATGGGTTTATCAAATGGAACGTTGACGCTGTCCTTTGGTGCATTGGGGATGATAACAGTGCTTTTATCAAAGCAAAAACAGCCACCTTCCCTGCTATTCCCTCTCCAAAAGTAGCTGAGGCCCTTTCATGGATAAAAGATGTGCATTCAGCTTAGTATTCGAAATTCTAGAATGAATTTCATTAAGAGACAAGCCAACCATGTAGCCGATAGTTTAGCTAAGACTTCAAGGTATTATGTTTCCGATATTTGTAGTGTTTTAAATTCAATTAGTCTCTGGATACATATAATTAATTTATTGAATTTCAAAAAAACATTACATGACTTCCTAATATATTTTTTATTTCTTTAATTAATGGCTTATTTTTTTATGTACTACTCTTATAAAGTATTTATTGAAAGTAATCTTATAAATATAAGTATTTAAGTTAACATTAATTTTATAAAATAACATATATTTTGGAATAATTTTTTTAAAAAAAATATCATATATTCTGGATTGGAGGGAGTTTTATATAACGCATAATGATTAAACTAATTAAGGGAGTAACCGTGTAAGGCCACTCATTAACTCAAAATTAGCCTAAAATACTTGTTTGTTTGGTTGGCACGAACAGCAGTAACAACCTAATTGGATCATTTTGATGGCACTGTCACAAAAGCACCATTTTCTGGCGGCCATGAGCAAACAAAATCGCTTTAACAGAGTTATATGAAATTGAGCCCTTGACATGACTTATATTTTGGTATCTGCCTCCACCAGCGTATGTTTATCTAACAAAATAGCTTAATTCTGCTCCTTCCTTGCAACTTCGTATGAACTGCTCTTGCCACTAATAATTAACACCTGGAACCCAAGACATCTATAGTCAACAGCACTACCAAAAGGTGGGGATCGTACGGTAGAGTAGCTTCAAATGTGTTAACTTAGTCAGCATCGTTAGACGCAAATTAAGAGCCTTAATGGCTCACACAAAGCAAGCATCAAACGCGTATTGTTTTCATTTGAAGGAAAAATAATTAATAATCCTTCATCTTTTTTTGTCAACAGAAATTAGGAAACAATTTTTTTTCTTATGTTAAAGAATACAGTTATCCTTTAATCTAATAAATCAGATATTAATCCACTTTGTGGTACATGAGTTGTCATTTGTCAAAAAAAATTTCACACATAAAGTGAATGATCACAAATTTTCTCTCTATATAAATTATTCTTTCACATATAAAAATGACAATTTTATATAAATATACATCTTTCTTTTATTACATCACATATTTTTTTCTTTAAAGAAAAAGAATTATATGCTCATAATATAAAATAAATTTACAAGTCATTCATTAATAATTATTATATAAGATAAATTTATTGATTTTTATAATAATTATGTTAAAACTCATGCAATCAATTAATTATAATTATGATTGAGTTGTCATATAAACTTGTTTTATACTAGTAAGATATAGTCATTAAAGTTTTTATTTAATTTTTTGATATTTTTTATATAAATCATATGCAAAATTAATACTAGTATTTTTCTTCCCACTCTGCTGCTGAACGTACCTAATTTAAGTAAGGGAAGTGATTGAGAATTTGAGATAGAATATTTTTATTAAGAAATAAAAAATTATATTACCTCTAATTACTTTTATATTTATAACTTTTTCATAAATATTTTTTTAATTTTTTTACGACGGTCCCAAGAGACCTCTGATTCTTTCTTTATTCGGTGAGATTTCCAGGGATTGTTTTGTTTCAGCTTTCACGCTTTTGGTGATTTAATTAAATTCCGTGCCACGGAAATCCTCCGTACCGTCCACTGTCTTGCATTATTTCTTTTTCGGAAAGTGGTAAAACTGATAGCAGTAAAAAAAAAAAATTAAGAACAAGACTTTTAATCATTAATGAACTCCTTTCAATATATTTTATTTTAGTCTCTATAAAATAGAATAAAAGATTTTTTATTAGTCTTTTAAAAAATGTTTTTATTTTAGTTTTTACAATTTCTTATTTTAATTTCTATTTTAAGTGATAACATTAATTTCTAATAAAATAATAACATTAACAACTTATTAACTTTGATGTTATCAATCTGTATGAGAAATGATATGTAATTACTTTTTTAGTAAAATATGATTTTAAATATTTTTTATTTGTTTAAATTAGTTGATGAGAAATTTAAAAATATAACTAACAAAAAAATTATGTGATTAATTATTATCTTATTAGACTCCTTGATAGTGTCATAAGTTAATGATATATATACATCATTATCATATAATCATTTAATATTATTACTTAATAAAAATTAAAATAAAAAATAAAAAAATTATAAGGATTAAAGCTAAAAAAATGTCAGAGACCAAATAAAAAAATACCATATTTTATGAGAAACAAAAGTTATTTAAGTTTAATTAAAATTATTAAAAGTACAAAGTACTGGATTTTAGTATCGCTTTTTATAATGTTATCATTTTTAACAAATTTAATCATATATATATATATATATATATATATATATATATATATATATATATATATATATATATATATATATATATATGAGGCCATATCATGTAAAAATAATGCTTTATTATAAGAGGTGAGAAGATTAAATAATAGTTCTTTAAAGTAAAAAGTCCAGATTTAATTGTAAATTAAACAAAGTGAAAAAAAACTATTATTTAATTCTCTCATCTCTCATAATAAAAAATTCCTCTTACCTGAAATGTCATGTATATATATTAAAATGTTGTTAACTTATTCTTAACTTATGCTCGTTCATTTTAATCGTTCATTTTAAAATATTAGAAGAGGAACACAATTTTAAAAAATAAATTCCTTTTGATTTGCCCTCGTTAAATTGCACTACTGGTCACTTACTTTTGCATCCATTCGACATCTAATGCGACAAACATTGGTGGTGCTAATTATTATATTCAATATAAAAGAGTGTATAACTACTCCCCGTTCCTTTTTAATTGTTGGATTTTTAAAAAATATTTATTTATCCTTTACAAAGTTGAAAATCACATTAGTTACTATTTTATCAATTAGGAATTTACTTTGACTTTTAATCTTTAATTAATTTATACATATATTTATTACCGATTGAAAAAAAAGATGAAATAGGAAATCATAAAACGATTTTAATACAATTAATAAAATTTATTGTATTTTTTATTTTTGCAAAATAACCTTAAACAGCCAATAAAAAAAGAACGGAGGTAGTATTTAAGATAAATAATAAAAAATAAATAATAAAATTATTTATATGATTATGAAGTTAAATAGATTTAATTTTATTATTAAAATTAATTTAGACATGATTTACCAATATAGTGATAAAATAATTAATTAATTGACGGATTTTAGGGTGGTCCACCATGCACTATCATTTATCGTCTTTGGATTGATCTAAGATCCATAAGTTTATCGTACATCTTACACATGAGGTCCCTTCCCAACTCCTTTCATAATCTTTCTTCATCGGGTGCTGTCATTGAAGGTGATTTTTGTAACATGTAACATTCCTAGTCGTAAACTTCTCAACAGCTTACACACTACGACACTTCACACGGTGACACTTCACTCAATTCTTCGTTGCTCAAAATCCTCCACCGATTAGAACCCTTCATAGGTAATCCTTTTTTAGACCTCAACAATCTACTTTAGCTACTTTTGAGATCAATGACACTCCCTACAAACCAACATGAAACTTTTCAGCATGGTTTGTGAAGTACTTTAAATACACTAAAAGGGTAGTTGAATAGTGAGATGGATAAAAACTTAGAGGGTGTTTGGTTTGACTGTTTTCTGTTTTCATTTTCAGTGAAAACAAAAAATGGTGATAAAAATGTGTTTGGTTGGATTTTTGAAAACATTTTTAATGAAAATGAAAATAGGAAACAACCAGAAAATGAAAACAATAAAATTTTGTTTTCAGTGTTTTCAGTTCAAAAAAGAAACCTCATTTTGGGTAAAATGAAAATGCGATAACAAGGAATGTAATTTTAAGCAAATCTAAAAATACAAAAAGGACAAGAAGTTAATATATCATAAATTTTCAGTGTTTTTATTTCCCGAAAACAGAAAACAAGAAGTCAAATCAAACATGTTTTTAGAATTCTAATCTTTTGAAAATGAAAGCAGTTTTCAGAAAATGAAAATGCAAACCAAATTCACCCTTAGTCTTTCGAAAACCAGATATCAATGGACGATGGGTTTCGTCCAAAGGGTTCAAAATCACATTGTACTTAAAAAACCAGTTCACAAAACTTGGATACAATAGTGTAGAAGTAACTCATAGAAAAGAACTAGTTATATAAAAATAATAAAAAAAACACAAAGGTTTTATACTAATTCATCTGAATTCTTGGCTACGTTTAGTTCTCCTTCAAAACTTGAAGGATTTCATTAATCAATTATTTTATTACAATTAAGTATTCTCTATGTCACTTCTAGCTACAATGAGTACTCTCTAATGTAAGAATAAAAAACACTCTTTTCTTGGTCTCATATATAAGAAAATTTCAACTAACTTTACCTTATTTAATATTATTATCTCTAAAATATCCTTCATTTAATTGAGGTGTTAATTTCAACTACTTTTTTATTCCCGATGCCAAATTTTAATGAAGGAAAAGTTGAAAAAGAAATTCTTATACTTGAGACGGGATGAATACATTTTAAAATGTATGTATTCAGATTAACTATCATGGCCATATTAACTTCTTAACTAATTTTCATTTGCAAATATTTTACATAATCTACCTTATTATCAAGATACACTTACCTTGCAGAATTAATTATGCAAATATTAAATGCAGTTATAATAATTAATTAAAGTTTTCAATATCTTCACAAAGAAAAATATGAATATATGATGACTACAATTGTGGATATATCATAAGAATTTATCCACAAATTTAATAAATAAAATAAAAATTAAAAATTAAAAATAGAAATCAAGGCAAGATAGTCAATCTAGTCTATTCCTAACAGGTGATGTAAAAAAAACTATTTTTTTTTTCTTTATTTAGGTTGTCAAACATTCTCCAGAAGATTTGAGTATATTATTGATAAATTAACTATAAACTAATAAATCTAGGTGTAGTGTTAGGTGTATAAGGCTCTTTTTAGAAGTTGCTACAACTGAACAACAACCACATTACATTAAATTTTATGAAATGAACCTATATACACCATTATTTTCATTTGAGAAACATAAAAGAAGTTAGACAAAAAGACTAAACAAAAAGTCAAAGAAGAAGAAAGAAGAAATAAGACAAAGTCAATAATGTCTCATAACTTCTCCTCCTTCCTTAGTGTTAGTGTACCTTTTATTTGTTGCATCCTCCTATGCAATCCAAGGTGTAGAATTGGATGCTATTTGGCAAACTGAAAATCCTATATTTTGTTTTAATCTTCTCAATTCAAAGTCGAGTAGAGTAGCTAATGCAAACCTTGTTGACTTTACCCAATAAATCCTTGATGTAACACATATCAATATCACCACCACAACTAAACTAATCAAGAGATTGATTCAAAAAAATCCTAATGACCTTGAGACAAGAGATAATTACACGTAATATTTAAATCAAATTCATAAGGGTGCTCTCAATGAAGTTAAATCCACTCAAAAGGTATTAAAATCAAGAGAATTTTATGTCTTAAATATAGTTTCTTGTGGAATACAAACACATTGAACTATGTATTGATGGAGAGTTACCATTCGTCGACATTATTGTTATTATATCCAATATTTTGTATAAGTAATTATGAGACAAATGTCATAACTTATTTAAAATTATAAAAATAATTTATATTTCTTTTGTTTAATTATTTTGATATGCTTCATGAATATTTAATTTAAAAAAATATTTTTTTTATCTATTTCAATATTTTACCTTTTATGAGGTTATGAATAAACTCTCATTTTATAAGGGCTTATCAAATAAATACTTAATTAAAGATATTTTTAATCCTTATAAATAGCGGTGTGAGTGGATCAAATCCAATCTACAAATACATCCAATCCAACTCCAATCCAATTATATTTTTATGTGTTGGATTGGAGTACTAAATTAGATTGATTTTAATTTAATGAACCTAATTAAAATTGAATTGAGTGAGAAATTTAAAGTTTTGCATCTAACTAAAATCCAACCCAAATCACATGTGCAAGTCTAATAGACGTGTGATTACAAAAAAAGTAAAATTTTATAAAAGCTAGAAAAATTTAATACAAGCAAGATTTACTCTCAATACATTAGCAATGAAATTAAGAACTACATCAAAGAGGCATAAAGAATAATGAAGATCAAGCTCAAGTTTCGCTAAGGCATCAACAACTTGATTCGACGCACGTAAAACATGAATCCAACTCACTTTCTGTAAAATTGGATCTGGAATACTAGCTAGTTTACCCATTTTATAAAAGGTTGGTGGGTCAATTTGCATAATTAATTTTAAAATACAAAATATATAAATAAATAAAAGAAAAATTATAATACTTCAAAAGCAAAAGAAAATAGAAATGAGAGTATTTTTTATCCATACAAATTGAATTTATGTTTATAATAGTTTATACAAGTTGTTAAATAAACTGGTTTAGACTTCTTAGTAACATAAGCACATGAACGTATAACGGTAGAAATTAAAAAAATGAAATTCAAATTTATGTTAGAGTTTTTAGCTAGAAACTTAAATTGAGAAATAAAAAAAAAGTCCACGAGTCAAAAGGTTATGAGTCAGTTAATTGAATTGAAAATATCTCGTAAGATTATTAATAGAATAGCTAAGAAATAAAAATGATATATTAATTATTTTCATTATAAAACTCTCTCCTCCTCTCTCTATATATAATATTTTATTTTAAAAAATTAAAATTAGGATAAATTGGTAGATATTTATAACTTTGCTTAATCCTCAATTTTTTGATCCCTTTTAATCATGAACTTTGGGTCGTTGCATCTATTAACTATGACAAGGCTAGTCTTGTCTTCTGATATTTATCTTTAGAGTTTTATAAATAAAAAATATTTTATTATCAACAAAATATTATTAAATAAGACCTACCTAAAACAAATGGTTAACTTCAATGAATTTTAATCAATAATAAAAATGTATTCAGAAAAATATATTCTTTAACATTTCTCATAATCTTTACACTAGGCCAATATCATAATTGAGCCCATAATTTAGAAGTTAACAATTCTATCCTTGTGTTTGTGATTAGTGTTGAGTGGCATCACATAATCCTCATGTTTTTTTCACACAGAGTATACTCGTGCTTCATTTTCGTACATCTATTTTCATTTTAATTTTTTTTTTTGGCATTTTCTCTTTGTTTCTTTCTTATCGTAACGTCTATCACACATCGATTAATCCTTTCTGTCTGACTTTTCCTCAATGAAGTATATATACCCAAATAGATTTAAAAAAGAAAACAATTTCCTTTTCTCTCTTAACACCAAAATCCTAAAAAATATATAATAACACAACTAACAAACCACACAGCGCAGCCTCCTCAGTCTCATCATTCAGAAAGCATATAGCTAGCTAGAACTGTCTGGTAGACCAACCAGTCAAAACCATTCTCTTCCGTTTCAAAACCCTATTTCTCTCTCTCTCTCTCTCTCTCTCTCTGAGCATTTCTTACCACCTGAAAGTCATACACCTTTTTAAAATCTCTTTCTCTCCTATACGCAACACACACACATCTGCAGGTCTATACTTAATTTCTTTACCTTCTCTTCTCTTCTCTTCTCTCCTTGGAAGTTCCCTTTGCCTTATTTTCTCTCTTCTTTTTCATTGGGAATAAATAAAAGGTTTGATTTTCGGCTCAGATCCACGCCAACACTCATTTTCATTGCCTATTTACACTTCACCAAAACTCAGAAGCCAATTTTTTTTCCCACTTCTGGGTAAGTATTTTGAAGGAAGATAGATATGGTTCCAGAGGAGTAACCGAAAGCCTGCTGTTTCAAAAACCCTGTTGGGAAAACAATGACTGCGCCACTAGACACTGGCCTTCAAAGCATGTTGCAGGCTGCGGTGCAATCTGTTCACTGGACTTACAGCCTCTTCTGGCAACTTTGTCCACAGCAAGTGTACGTTTAGTAGTTATTAGTTCACTTTATACACACAAGTTGTCTCATATGATAATGATTCATTAATTAATTACTCTTCTAATTAATGTTTCCTAATTAGTTTCTGTAACCGACACATGTATGACTATGAGTGTGAGAGTGACACTTGTAACAAATTAAATTTTAAGGTCATATAATTATATGTTATATTGATTTAGGATTCTGGTTTGGGGTGATGGTTACTACAATGGAGCAATTAAGACACGGAAGACGGTGCAACCAATGGAGGTGAGTGCTGAGGAGGCTTCTCTCCAAAGAAGTCAGCAACTTAGAGAACTTTATGAATCATTGTCAGTCGGAGAGACAAATCCGCCGACTCGCCGGCCTTGTGCTGCCTTGTCGCCGGAGGACTTAACAGAATCTGAATGGTTCTATTTGATGTGTGTCTCATTCTCCTTTCCTCCTGGTGTTGGGTAAGTCATGATTCATTATTTCTCATAAAGCTTTTATTGTCTTTACTTAGAAATCTAATTTAACTTTAACTTTATTGGTTCTTTAAGACTTCTTTTTAAATATGAACTATATTCGATGCCATGAATTTTTCTTTCTGATAGGCCATTTTTCTAGATAAGTATAGTTTCAGTCCATAATTCAAGTTTCCCTTTGAAGGTAAGTGGAACGGTAGCTTTAGCAAAGGGTGGATAGAAATATTAGAGTCCCCCTTAGTGAAAGAGAAAGGGAGAGGCTAGCTAACGTGACTTGTGAATTTAAATGCAACAATATATAGCAGCTGAAAAAATTTAATACCTTTCCATTTGTGCTAACTTAGCTTTTGCAAACAAGCGCCTTTCTTACTTTGTTTAGAGAAAATTAAAGACGTTAAATCATTTTCTCATAAAGAGCTTTGGCTAGAAGTTATCAATGCAATTTCCCTCAGTGAGAAGTGCATTTTGGTGAGGCATGCAGACTGGCGCAGAGGCTTCAGTGAGTGTAGTTTAAATGCAATATGAGTAGCTTCTAATTTATGAAGTGTCGGTAGGAAGCAAGATATATATACAAACTGAAAGAAAAATGCTAATAACATTTTCTTTAATACCCTCTCTATTATTTACAGAAATTTATTTAAATTTACAAATTTGTGAATAAAATCTTTTAATAAATAAATAAGAATTAATACTGGTGTCCTTCAATAAAATCTTTTAATAAATCCTAACACATTTGAATCAATAAAAAAGTTTTTATTCAAAATATTGTATAAAAGAGATGTTACTAAAAAGGACGTTTTAGTGTGGATTCTATATTGAAAGGAATTTGTTGACAACAGACGGTAAAACATTTCGCAATTTCACTCTGTTGGAAGTTTTTCACGTATATATGGCATCAATTTGTCTCTGCCAAAAGGTAGCAGAGGGACTTAAACTTCTTCTTCCAAGATTCGAGTGTTTCTCATATTCTTCTTCCAGGAGTAAATGAAGCGCAGTTAAATTACGTAAATCTGTCAAACTGACAACATTTATATTGAGAGTTATGTTAGAATGTGTTGGGGAATATATCAGGCCATTCTGTCAAAATAGAATTTGCTGAGCTGGTCAAGTATTTAGTTGCGCATTAATTATATGCATGAAGAAAAGTGCTGCTAGATGGAATTGCCTATTTTGAGAAACTAGACAAATTAATGCCTTCAAAACTTATAGCAAATATAGCTGCAAAAAAATGCCACTACTGCTTGCTAGCATCCTGCATTCGGAAGCTTTCGCAATCACAGTTCCATCTTCCTTTCCTTCTCCCTCCTCTAGGATCAAACTTTTTTCGCCATAATATTTTCATTTGGGAAAAATAAATACTAGGTGACTTGATTATTTTCTGTTTTTATTTTTAAATAAAAGTGAAATATGTTTGCTTAAAATTTAGAAAATATTTTCTCCGAACATATTTTAAAAAATAGGTCTAAAACTGAAAATAACAAATTAACATTTTTATTTTTTTTAAGAAATAAAAATACGATAACATTTTAGAGTATTTTTTTATATTTATTTTCTAAATCTTAAAAGTTTTAAAATAAAAATTATTTTCAAAATAAACACTCAAATCAAACCCAGGGACACCTTTAGAAATCCGTTTTTGGTTGATTGATGTTTCGTCTATAGCTTCCTAGTTTCTCCCAAATTGATGATACCGTTTTCGCACCCATCAAGGGGATATACAACATCAATTGGTCCTGATATAAGATGGGTGCATGTTCCTACCAAATATTGCAGCAAGCTATTTAGTTGTCAATTATGCAAGGGTAGGCTGTGAATTTAGGCTGGTCTATACACACACACACAAAGCTATAAATGATAGCGTTGCTTATCTATATATATATTCTGTAAGAGACGCTATTGTTGGGAGAAGGACAAATAAAAAGTTTAGTAGAGCTTAGTGGAGTAGGACTATATTAGGAATGTAATAATAGTGCAATAACTTAATGGCACTATCGGATTATGTGGGATTTAAATTATTTCATGTTAACGTAACAATGTTATACTTTCTCTGAACCAAAACTTATGATATTTAAAGTTACTGTGCACAATTTAAGAAATATTTAATATTATTCACAAGCTACGTATTTAATTTAAAATATCTTCATTTAATGTTTATGATGAGAGTAATTTTGAAATCTAGGCTATGTCAAATAGAGATATAACGTGGAAGAAAATAATTATTAAGACTCAGAATCTTTAAAACATCAAAATTTTAAAAGAAAAAGAAAATAAGAAGAAGCTAAAACATCAAGAGTTTAATTTGACCGCAGG
The DNA here is from genome assembly GCF_004193775.1 of Glycine soja. Taxonomy (NCBI): domain Eukaryota; kingdom Viridiplantae; phylum Streptophyta; class Magnoliopsida; order Fabales; family Fabaceae; genus Glycine; species Glycine soja. Next base: position 15,267,749 of record NC_041003.1, on the reverse strand, counting down.
AAGTATATCTTATACGAGAGAAATATATAAAAACTAAATGAGTGAACTACATATAGACAATTGTAGATATCACTATAATTGTTTTTTTTTTTTTTATCTTTGTCTAATATTATAATAGGACATTATTGTGTTCCTTTTTAACATATCAGGATCTTCATCTGTCTGCACGAAGCAAATCATTATTTGTGATTGCTTAGATTTTATACAATTATCGGAAATTTTGGTAACATACTTTTAATAATTGTTTCTTTATTTTTGGTTTAAAAAAAAACAATTTAATAGTTTTGATAGTTTAAGTATTGAATTTTTAAAAATAAATAATCCTTGGTGAAATGATAAAGTGTGTAAAAGAGTAAAATTTACAATGAAATTACTTAGGTTACAAATAAGTGTGTCAAGAGAGCCGCTAAGATACTCTTGGTGCAAATAATGTTGCGATAGAGGCAATTTTTAATTCTAGTTTGATTTCAATAGTACTTGTAGTAGTTTAGTTATTGCAGCATAGGATTTGCAAAAATGATTGGATTTTTTTTGTGTTTGACACATTTTACTGAATTTCACCACAAGGTTGCCTGGAAAGGCATATGCCAGGAGGCAGCATCTATGGCTCACTGGTGCAAACGAGGTGGACAGCAAAACATTTTCACGAGCTATTCTAGCCAAGGTGTTTTTTCAGTTACATTTACGTATAATTTTTGTAATTAAAAAAATATATTCACTCAATAACTTCTTACACGTAAAAACAAGTGTAAACACGTAAAAAATTATTTATGTGAAATAAAATATTTTTGATTATTCAAAGGAATTGATCTGAAAATTTTCACATGTAAAGGAAGTTACAAAAGGTGGTTTTTCTTTTGGATTTATTAACTGACATGAAGGTTAATTGTTGATTAATTTATTTACTAACTTGTATTCCCTGTGGTTTCCTGTTGCAACATTTTCCACGGCTAGAGTGCTCGTATACAGGTAACCAACCATTCTTTCTTTTTCATTGGTGTTTTTTTTTTTACACATTTCTTTTAAAATCCATTCAAGTTTAGCTAATATAAGACAGAAAAGAATTATCAAAATAATAAATAAATATTTTATTTTTATATAAAATGATGGATTTGTGATTTGTGCCATACGAATTGCAGACCGTGGTGTGCATTCCTTTATTGGATGGCGTCGTTGAATTTGGGACAACAGATAAGGTAACCAACTAGTCCTCACTTTGATCACCTCGTGAATCCTAAAACCCTAAACCCTAAGGATATGTAGCAATGTGAACCTAACCTAATCACCGTGCCTTTTGTCTTATATATGTTAATTTTTGTTGCTTAGGTTCAAGAAGATCTTAGCTTCATCCAACACGTGAAGACTTTTTTCATAGACCATCTCATCCCTCTCAGGCCAAAGCCTGCCCTATCGGAGCACTCAACCTCCAACCCTACCTCCTCCGACCACATCCCCACAGTCATGTACACCATGGTGGACCCACCTGCCGCCAAGTGCAACCTAAATGATGACATGGATGAGGATATTGAAGAGGAAGAGGAGGAGGAAGAAGAGGACGAGGTGGAATCCGGTTCCGAAGATGAAACTGGAGACGGTATTGCCTGCCAAACTTTGAGACCATCAACGGTGGCAGAGCCCAGCGAGCTGATGCAGCTGGAGATGCCAGAGGACATTCGACTCGGGTCGCCGAACGATGGATCAAACAACCTGGACTCAGACTTTCATTTGCTTGCGGTGAGCCAGGGTGGCAATGAGGCAAGGCAGGCTGAGTCAACTCGAAGGTGGAGCTCAAGTCAAGAACCCATGCAAGTTCAACTACCGACTTCAGGTAAACTGATAGTTATTTAGTTTGACATTAGACACATACACACAAATTATATTTGGCTTCATATAACATAACAACTAGCAGAGCCACTCCATCAACCCATCAAACTTTCAACACCTAAGAAATACGGTATAGCATACAGTAAGTTTATTAAATTTGAAAAACGAATTGTAGCTTCTAGCTATGTAGGCCATTGAAGTAACTACATGACCACACTATGTAGATGACTGACTAGGAAGAAATTATTAGATAGTGCACATTAATATAATATACTATAGTTGGAAATTTTAACGCATTCATGTAGTTAGCTATATAATGATGATCATCTAATGAATATCATACGAATCATATTTTAACTCATAGGTGAGACTTAAAATAAAAAAGTCAAAATATGAACTGTTCAATCTTCATTAACTGTCCAGATTTGTGACTGTGTAATTGCCTGAATCCACTAAATCCAATTCCAATAATCTTACACTTGGTAATAATTTCTGACTAACTAGGGCATGTGGTCCATCCTAATAAATTTGAGGTCTTGGACCATTTGGTGGGGGTCCTCATCTAAAGTTCGAAACCATCCAATTGAGTTTAATGCTGAGCCACCGAAGGTAGACACTTCCTGACCACTTCCCCCGCACAGTATATATGTACGTAAACACACTTTCATGCTCCCCATGCAAATATGTCAGAATCACGATAAAGATGCTTTACGCCATGTCCATGTACACACGTAAAGACTGTGACAACAGAAAGAGAAGAGAAAGTGATAGATAAAAAGAAGACAGAAAAAACAAGGGGTATATGGTGAGTGTTAAAAAAAAAGATAGAAAATGATCGTATTAAAATGTTATAATAATAGCAAAACTAAAGACAAACAAATAGTTTTAGTAAATATTAATTATATATTTTCATCATGTGTATACTGTGATCCTAAATGAAAGGGAAAAAAAACCGACGTAATACTCGTTAAATAATAATTGTTTGAGTATCTTCTCTAGGTAGGAGCCTTGTCTAACTTAGAATTAATTAATTGCCGATAAGTATATATTGTCTGGCATAGGCAGAAGAAGGGGAAAGATTGATCCGGTGTGTCGAAAACAGAAGAGTAAGAAAAAAAAACATTGCTTATTGAATAGATGCATGTGTGTATAGATAAGCATTGTCTGGATCAAAAATTCCAAAAATCAACCAACCTAAGCATTCGACAAGTTGGAAGATAAATCCAAAACATCGTAGATATTATAACCTCAACAGAAAATGACAAATAAGAGAAGATGTACAAAATCTTCTTTTTATTTTCTGTTTGAGGGAAAATACATATCTATGTTTTTAGCCGATACCGCTACTTCAAAACACCACAAAATCTCGGACGGAATTTAAAAAAAAAAAAAATTTTAGACATATTTTTTAGATGTATAATTAATTAGAAGTCCTGATTTATTAAATCAACTTTTATTACACTTCGTTATACATCTACTAAAAAAAATAGGGAAATGTTTCATGAACAACAGAAATGGACAACAAATTAGTTTTTAGATATATTTTCGAGATGTGTATATAGACTGTAGTAAAAGATAAATAAATGGATAAAAGTTAAAATAGCTATATATAAATGCTATCTTCTATAACAAATAATAAAACAATGAAATAATAGTTCATTTTACTCAAAATAATGATATTTAAATATACCCTTTAATTAAAAATATCTCATCAATATCTATTTTTTTAATTTCTCTTTTCATATTATCTCATATCGCATATCATATCCTACATTTTTCTATAACATTTTTTCATCTCAATAAGTGCCAATTATGTATTCTCACTTTTTATTATTTTTTATTTCTAAAATTATTTTATATGGCGTGTAAGGGAGTGTTATTAAACCTTGCATGAACAAAACATTTTTTTTACTTATAAATACATCTATAAAAAAATTAAGAGTTTAATAATGATACATTGACAATATAAATAGAATATTATTCAATTAAAAACTACCAATTTATATATCTTTTAAGACAATTTGATTAAAGTTCACAAATTTATCCTAAATATTGATTTCTAATTGGACTACAATATAATTTTTTTACATTGGCAGTATAATTTTTTTCTCAAAGATTAATTATATAACAAAAAAGAGAAATATAATTAGAAGACTTGACCCAAGAGGACACTCACTACTCTCAAACGGTGTCCAACATCCTTACTTTGAATATAATTAATAATTTTAATATGTTTACATGCATATATCTTTACTTTGAAGCCCTTCATCCATTAGAAGACTTGACCCAAGAGGACACTCACTACTCTCAAACGGTGTCCAACATCCTCCAAAACCAGACCACACGGTGGCTCGCCTCACCCTCCTCCATTGGCTACAACACATACTCCACGCATTCGGCATTCGCAAAATGGAGCAGCCGCGCCAGCCACCACTTCCACCCGGCGGCGGACGGCACCAGCCAGTGGCTCCTCAAGTACATCCTCTTCACGGTCCCGCACCTCCACGCCAAGAACCCCGGCGAGAGTTCTCCCCATACCGCGGCGGACACCAAGCTCCGCGGCAAGGGGACGCCGCAGGACGAGCTCAGTGCGAACCACGTGCTGGCCGAGCGCCGCCGCCGCGAGAAGCTGAATGAGAGGTTCATAATCCTGCGGTCGCTGGTCCCCTTCGTGACCAAAATGGACAAGGCGTCGATATTGGGAGACACCATCGAGTACGTGAAGCAGTTGCGGCGGAAGATCCAGGAGCTCGAGGCGCGTAACCGCTTAACGGAGGAGCGTTCCAAGCTCCCAGAGGTAATTTTAGAATTAACGATGATACTTAGATACAGGTTTGCATTAAAATATTATGCCTGTTATTAAGATATTTTGATTGAAAACCACCGCAAATAGCACTTTTTTCAAGCAGTGTTCTTTAATTAGAGTTTCTCAACATAATTTTTTAATGCAAATATTTTTTGTACAAATTATATGAAACTATAAGAGCGTGTTTGGTTTTACAATACGGTCACCACCCATCGATTATTTTTTCACGGTAAGAGCAAAGCAACTTTTTTGTTGTTCTGATTTTTCAATTATTCACCTTGATTTTGGAAATTAAAATCAAAGCTCATTGATCATTCTGTATCATTTTTATAAACAAAATATCAACATTGATTTATTTTAAAACAATTTATCGGTATGTGTTTGTTTTGATCATTGATCGATTAATAAATTTAAGAAAAACATAACAGGTATCATATTCTCTTTAAATTTGTTGATCAATCAGAGATAATTTTGACTGATTAATGGTTAAAATAAACTTATTGACAATTATTTTAAAACAAACTCGTATTAATATTTTGTTTATAAAAATATCCAAACTAATCAATTAACCTAAAATTCGATTATGCTTGGTATCTAAACATACACTAATTCTAACCACATAATAACAGTACAAATACTACTTACAGAATTATACCTAATTAAGTTTTGTCCTTTTAGAATTTAAGTTAGGGTGAATCTCGTCAAAAGTTAACCTAGGGTGTCCCACTTATATATATATATATATATATATATATATATATATATATATATATATATATATATATATATATATATATATATATATAATTATTCATTTAATTTTATACTAATATAATTTTTATGTTTTAGTTTCCACGCTAAGGGACTAATAAAATGAAAAAATATATAAAACCTAAATGAGTAGTTTTTAAGTGTTAAAACAAAAACATAAATATTATACATGTAGGAGCAAATGAATGATTAAACTTATATATATTATTTTGACCACAACACTCTTGAATGTGAAATCTCTAACAGGTAGCAGTTCAGAGGACGAGTAGCAGTTCGAGCAAGGAGCAACAGAGGAGTGGGGTGACGATGATGGAAAAGAGGAAGGTGAGGATCGTGGAAGGGGTAGCGGCGAAGGCAAAGGCAGTGGAAGTTGAGGCCACCACGTCGGTGCAAGTTTCGATCATAGAGAGCGACGCGCTGTTGGAGATTGAGTGTCGTCACAGAGAAGGGTTACTTCTGGACGTGATGCAGATGCTGAGGGAGGTGAGGATAGAGGTTATAGGGGTGCAGTCTTCGCTTAACAATGGGGTGTTCGTGGCGGAGTTGAGGGCTAAGGTGAAGGAGCATGCAAACGGGAAGAAGGTCAGCATTGTGGAAGTGAAGAGGGCACTTAACCAAATTATACCCCATGCCGTTGACTAATACGATTCTAATTTGGGCTTTGCACAAAGAGGGGGTGCATGCATCAATTTTCATGGCTTGCTTTATGGATGAATATTCCAAGTAGAATTAACTGGCTATTTCTCTTGCAAGCCACACTATATGTACGTCCAATCACAATGGCTTGATGCATGTGTATCTATGATTCAAGCCAGATGTGAAGCCTAGTAAATAAACCCATAAGTGTTGTCAGGAAGGCTGATTAAGTAAAAAGAAACTAGGGAACAGTAGTGTTGTCTTTAGAGTTTTAGTAGATTAATTAAAATAGTTGACATTCTATAGTTTTAGTGTAGTAATTATGTAATGATCGATGTAGTTAAGAACAATTGAAATTAATATAGAAAAAAGTATGTATAATTTGAAAATTATTTGTCATTAGTTGGATATTGCGGAATGTTTTTTAAAAAAAACTCATCGTTCTTTAAATATTTGTTTTTTTTTTAAAGTATGAACATAATGATGAAATAAAAATAAATTTTAAATAATTCGTACAATTAACTATAAATTAAATAAGATTCAAAATCAACATATAATATGTCTAGTAGGTGTCTATTATTCTTTATCCAACTCATAAATAGTGTTTCTTTTTAGTCCAGGCTAGGTGACACATAGGCCTTTAAGCTAATTATTGGTGGACTACTTTGTTATACTCCTAGCTTGAAGAGCGGGGTGAGGCCACATGCAAGGATTTTGATGCATCAGTTAGTCAACTTTTTGGAATTGTTTTTATATTTTCGCAAAGACCTTTCCAAAAGTATATATATAAAAAAACAGTGTATTCTAGAATAGGGTTAACTTTTAAACCTCTATTTTGTTCTCAATCCCATTTGCGGCTCCACGCTTTCTTTCATGCATTAGGGTGCTTTGGCGGTTGTGTAAGGTGGTGGCAGCAGTGATGTTTGGGTCACGGTGATATTGAGTGGAGGAAAGCCTTGCCTGGGAGAGACATGAGTATTTGTGTCGGTTCGGGTCCTTTGGGGGTGCAGGAAGTAAAAGCCGTCATAATATAATGTCTAATCATTTTGGTTTGAATTGATGGGCTTTCATGGGCTTCGCCCATTAGTTTTGGGGCATCTGCTCGGGACACCCAGCATTTTTGAGTATCTTTAGTTATAAATAATAGGTTTCATTTTTCATTTTTCTAGTACCTTTTTTTTCTCGTAAAATCTAACTCCTTTAGTGTAATTTTCTTCCCTTAGCTTCCGTTAGCCTCCTATTTTGAGCATTTGTTGTCTCTGATGGTGTACGTGTGTTATTTATGAATATATGATGAAATTGGGTGATTTTTCATCATCGAAGAAAAAAAGATGCATAATTTTTTAAAAAAAACATACAGATTGGTTCATACGAATTGCTGATCCGTAGTTTTTTTTTAAAAAAAATAAAATTGTAAATATATTTTTTTATTCGTTTTGTAGTGTAATTTTTTTAATAGTTTTAGCAATTTTATAAATACGGATTTTAAATTTTAATTTTAAAAAAAATTTCATAGATTGATGATCCATATGAGTTACATGAATACGGATCAACAACCCGTATGAATTATAAAAAAAAGCTCATACGGATCGGCGATCCGTATGAGTCATATGAATCGTCGATCCGTATTTAAAGAAAAGGTGAAGGACATTTTAGCCCTTTCACCTTTGTTGTTGGGTGTCCCAACAAAAATGCTGAGTGCCCAAAGCAACTGCCTAGTTTTGAGATTGTTTCCTTCCTTGAGTTGCATAAAGGCACCTGCCTAGTTTTGATATTGTTTCCTTCCTCGAGTTGCATAAAGGGGTTAAGAATAATTATTGGCTCTCGATTTTTATAATAATATTTATTTGGCCTATGAAAAATATATTTAATGAATGTTTGTTTTTTAATTGAATTTTCTAAATGCTTCAATTTGGTATGGCAAACTATTGTACGATTATAGGTTTATGCTTGAATTTGGTATGACTAACTATATAGTAAGCTTTTATTGGGAGAAACAAAACTTATTGTGGTGATTTGTACATTTGGAGGATTAGTCTTTTAACTTTTTGGATGTGAGAATATTTTATTTTCAATAAAAAAAAGGACTATAGATTTATTTGGATTGAACAATTGATTTTTGATATAGGCTATATTTAAGGTTCATTTCCAGTTTTTTTTAATCCTAAAAGGATATATTTGGTTAATAGATCTAAGGTTTATTTCCATTACTTTGTTGATTCTAATGTTCATATATTTCGATTATACTTGAGTCCAGTATTAGTTCCATGTTTTAAAACTTGATGGCCTCTTTATTTATTTCTTTTTTAAATTTAAACTGTGCAATTCGGCCTTAAACT